>NW_007253307.1:872615-875969 GCF_000164805.1 Carlito syrichta
AACCTATGGGCTTTTAAGGTAAGAAGGGAAATAAGCTCCCTTTGCTTTCTTGCTCTGACTAGGTGGCCCTTTGGTACTGTCTAGGAGTGAGGTGATGGTGTCCAGGCGTGCACCCTTCCTCTGGAACTACTTTGCATATTCAAGAGCCTTTAAAATAAAAGATCATAGGATCCCTTGCATTCAAACATAGAAGTAAGAAAATAAAGCTGCATGTTCTGATGGTACATATTTGATGCAGGTAAGCCATCGATGCTGCTAAATCTCAGTAATGCACGCTTCTTGGAGCCAGCAATGGGATAGGTGTCAGCATGTCGCTGCAGGGACGTGGGAAGGAAAAGTCTCATACACAAGAGTTGGGACTCACTAAGCAGTTCCACTTGCCACTCAGGGACAGCTGGGGCCAGGGACACCGGGAAGGAGGGATGGCTTGATGGAGTGGGAGGGCTTATTTAAAAATTCTCATTGGATTATTTTCTGTTCCCTAAGCTTTGGGAACTACAAATAGTTCACCTTGCGGTTTCCCCTGCTTCTTTGTGATTTCTGCCTTGTCACCAAAAACCACCCTGGTCCAGATGACCTCAGAACCAGGACCATGAACTTGGCCCCCAGAGCTAAACTCTTCACCATCATTTTT
The DNA here is from genome assembly GCF_000164805.1 of Carlito syrichta. Taxonomy (NCBI): domain Eukaryota; kingdom Metazoa; phylum Chordata; class Mammalia; order Primates; family Tarsiidae; genus Carlito; species Carlito syrichta. The sequence continues at coordinate 873,250 of NW_007253307.1, forward strand.
CCAAACACCAGTGGCCTGAGTTAAAGAAGAAACTTAATAACCTTGTCTCAAGGTTGAGGCTGGCTTTCCTCAGAAACTTGGTCTTCATGGACCAGATTCCAAAGCACTCAGGCAGTGGAGGCAGGGACATTCAGACCAATATCCATTTGGAAAGCCAAGAGCAGACCCAGGGAGGACGCCGTGCAAATGGACTTGGAGCGGCTCTTGGTTGCTGAGTTCCTCCTCCTCCCTTAACTGCTCCTGATTGTGGCAAGACAAACCTCTAACCCATTTGGCAAATCATCCTGGACAGCCAAGGTACTCTGGGGTGAACAGTCTATGGGCTAGTTGGAGTGCTGCTGCCAGGCTTATTAGAACCGATATTACTGGCAGGAGGATGGAGGAGCAGAAGAGGAGAGAAGAAAGGGAAGAGGAGGGAGAAGGAACAGAGGGTAGAAGGAGCCCAGAACACACATGTACACACATGCTTCCCTCATTCTGGAGGCTCTAGAGGGTGGGGTTCATGTCCCTAAGTTCAGAGAACCCCCAGAAGTCTCCACATGGCTCTCGAACATCTGTCTGATCCATGTGTCGGGCTGCATTTTTTTTTTTTGAGTTAGAGTCTCACTCTGTCGCCCAGACTGGAGTGTAGTGGCCACTCCCGGCCACTGCAGCGTCAACCTGCTGGGCTCCGGTGATCCTTCCGCCTCAGTCTTCCAAGTAGCTGGAATTACAGGCATGCGCTACCACGCCTGACTGATTTTTTGATTTATTGTAGAGATGAGGTCTCGCCAAGTTGCCCAGGTGGTTTTCGAACCTGCGGGCTCAGGCAATCCACTCACCTTAGCCTCCCCAAGTGAGGGATTACAGGCTGAGCCACTGAGCCTGGCTGTCAGGCTGCATTTCTGATAGGGGACACATTTCTGACCACGTGGGTGTTTCCTGCAGTACCTTTCCCCCTCTCATTTGCAAAATGTGGATAATAAATGTTCTTTGTCCACACTGTTGCCTCTGCTTTCACTTAGGTATTGGGAGGGTCATGAGCAAGTTGGTCTTGACAAGCACTGTAGCAGCTTCCCAGTGTCCACTTACTGTCAGGTGGAAGGCAGACAGCACAGTGACCATTCTGAGTTCCCGTGCCTCAAAGACAGTCTCTGAAAAAAACATCAAGTTTTATTTCCTGTCCCTATTTTTGCTTTCAATGTTAAGCCATTGGCAGGGACTCAGGAAACGAGGGCTCTTGCATGTCTAACAACCTGCTCATGTGCAAGTATGGCCTGACAAAGGCCCAGGGTGGCCCCAGTGGGCAAAGCTTCCAGAGGAAGATGCGACTTCCGAGGCTGGCCCAGCTGCTGGCACGTCCTGCAGGTGCTGTTCTAGGACACTCGCATGTTGGGGGTGACGTGCCCTTCAGCGGAGACTCTGGGAAGAGCTCAAAGAACAGGCATCTAAAAGTAGATGGACCAGACCAGTTGGTAAAACCACTGCGTCCTAGAATGTCAGGACTTCAGAGATCACTTTGTCCAAACCCTATTTTAGAGATAAGGAGGTCAAAACTCCTAGAGGTGACACAATTTGTCTGACAAATTTGAGAATGACTAAACAGGACAAAGGAGAAAGATGAAAAAATGGCGGAAAATGGAAAAAGGGACCACAATCTGAAAATTTATTTGATAATATCTTTAGCTGATAAACAGAATCACTTCATGTAACAATATGATGCAAAGAGAGACGACTTTTATGAAACAGAAACAGAAAGTAACTAAGAAGAAAACAGACAGTAATCTGTAAGTAACAGCAAGTAATGAAAGGAAGTAAGATAAAAGATGAGTAGGATAAAGAGGTGGGATTGGCAATAGTGGGAAACTGCCTGGGGAAGGGGGGGCACACCTCATCAACAAGGGTATCTTCACGATGAATATTTGTATACCTAACCATGAATTGTACCCCACAATTAAAAAAGTATATATATAAAAAAAAAATAAAAGAACAATGTTTAGAACTAGAAAACAAAACAGAAAACAAAAACAAAAAACAAAGAACACCCCTTTCTTAGGACTATGCTAATGAACATGCAGGAAGGGAGAAGAGCTCTTGCCTCCTTTCTTTTTTCTTTTCTTTTTTTTTTTTTTAGTTGGAGTCTCACTTTGTCACCCAGACTGGAGTGCAGCGGCTGCTCCCAGCCACCGCAGCCTCGACCTGCTGGGCTCCGGTGATCCTTCTGCCTCAGCCTTCCAAGTAGCTGGAATTACAGGCATGTGCTACCACGCCCAGCTGATTTTTTAAATTTATTGTAGAGATGAGGTCTCGCTGCCCCAGGCGGGACTCGAACCTGCGGGCTCAGGCAATCCACTCACCTCAGCCTCCCAAAGGCGCGGGATGACAGGCTGAGCCACCGAACCCGGCTCGTGCCTCCTTTCATAGCAGGATTTCAGTGATATTTTAAAAAAAAAATCATTTCATTGTTCATGTTTTTCATCTTTTTGTGAATAACATCATCTAGACAAAATAAATTCCTTCAGAAAAGTATCTCTCTCTCTTGTAGGGTTGAGATGTGGAAGTCCAGTTAAAGATAATTTCAGCTATGTCACTCATGAAAAGCAAAACAAAACATGCCTATATGGACTTGGCAGCAACTTGGATAGATTTGGGGTCGATCATACTCAGTGATTTATCACAGAAACAAAGAACTGAGTTCCATATGTTCTTACTCATAAGCTGACCTTGAACAATTATAATGC
>NW_007253307.1:876066-900206 GCF_000164805.1 Carlito syrichta
AGGGGCATACCTCATTAACAAGGGTACCTGCATGATCAATGTTTATGTACCTAGCCCTGAATTGTACCCCACATCTTTATAATAAATGATAATTTTTTAAAAAATTGAAAGAAATGTTTCAAAGTGTTAAAGTTTCAGATGAGGTGTGGAAGCGCCACTGCTATTCAATATCATGTTGGAAGAGTAGCCAACACACGAAAAGAAGAAAAAATACATAAGAAGTGAAAATTTAGAAAGGAATAAAACTGATGGATGAAATGACAAAAGCTTACATACACCGAGTGCTCATTATTTGACAGGCAAAATTCCAAGTATAAACTCACTTAATTTTTACAACCTCTCTGTGAGGTGGTTTATAATTCATGATACTGAGGTACAAAAGATTGAGCAAATCACTAAGATTACATAGGAAATAATGGGACTGGGATTCCAATCCTAGTAGTCTGACTCCAGACTCCTTATACCTAACAGCTACACTATAGGGTTCTCCAGGTAGAAACAGAACCCTCATAATTATAAGTTAGTATGATGTTTTTACCTGGAAAACTCAAGAACCTGAAAGACAATTACTGGAATAAGTAAGTTCAGTTAAGATGAACATAGAAAATCCGTATTGATTGTGTGTACATAAAAATCCAAGAGAATACACAAACTGTTAGAAGTAATATGAGAATTTAGCAAGATTCCTAGACTCAAATTAGTAGACAAAATCAACTGTGTTTTTATGACACAGCAAAAAATGGAAATGGTAGCATAAGAATCAAAGTATCAAGGATGCACATGGGATAGAGCTAACAACAGGCATCTAAGACTTTGACAGAGAAAACTACAAAACTTTGTCAGAGAAATTAAAGAATATCTAAATAAATACGTTGGAATAGATTTAAAATATTGTGTAATCTGTTCTTTAATTAAATAATAATAGGGTTTACTTCTTTCCATATTGATCTATAGGTTCAGTGCAACCGCTAATCAAAATCCCAGCAGGTTTATCTTCTCTTCCTTCTTTCTTTCTCTTCTTTCAGCCTTTAAAATTTGACAAGCTGGTTTTGAAATTTATATGGGAATGCAAAAATCAAAGAATGGTTAAGCAGTTCTTGATAAAGAAGAACAAGATGGGAAGACTTGGTGTATCACCGATTAATCCTTTAATAAGGCTACAGTGGTGCAGTACCAGGACAAAGATATATAACTCTAGACCAGAGGACCAGAACGGAAGTCCAGAAATAGATCCTGCCAGTATGGACATTTGATTCAATGACAAGACTGGATATACAGAACATGAGGAAGGTGTGTTCTCTCCAATAATGGAACTGGGAACTGGAAAGGCATTGGGGTAGGATGTAATTCTTTTTTTTTTTTTTTTTTTGAGTTGGAGTCTCACTCTGTCACCCAGACTGCAGCCTCGCCTGCTGGGCTCTGGCGATCCTCCCGCCTCAGCCTTCCAAACAGCTGGAACTACAGGCACGCGCTACCACGTCCGGCTAATTTTGGTTTATTGTAGAGATGAGGTCTCGCCAAGTTGCCCAGGCAGGTCTCAAACCCAGGGGCTCAGGGAATCCACTCACCTCAGCCTCCCAAAGGTGCGGGATTACAGGGTGAGCCACCAAGCCCGGCAGATGTAATTCTTGAACCCTACTTCATGGCATACACAAAGAATAAGCTCTGTCTGGATTATAGACTTTGGTGTGAATTGCAACAACAATAACAACAACAAAAGGCTTTAAGAAAATAACTGAGTATAATATCTTCATAATCACAGGAAAGATTTCTTAAGACTCCAAAATGACTAGCCTCAAGGAAAAATGTTTATATATTAGGGTCCATTAAAATGAAGATACCAATAAGAACGAAAAAGATACCAATAAGAATGAAAAAAGGAGAGATGCAGATATTTGTGACACATCTGATGGACAAAGGGCCTGAATCCAGAAAACACAATAAAATCTTTTAGAGAAAGAGCCAGATATCACAATATGAAAACAGGCAAAAGACTTGAATAGGTACTTCAAAGAAGGAGTCCAAAATTTCAATAATTACATTAAAAGATGCTAAATATTATTAGTAATCCAGGGATGGCAAATTAAGACAATACCCACTAAAATGGCTTGACATAAAAGTCTCTGACTACCAACAGCAGGCAAGAGTACGGCCCGTGGGAACTCTCCTAGGCTGCTGGTAGGACCGTAAGTTGGAACAACAGGTTGGAAAATGGTTTGGCAGTAACGGCAATGGCTGAATATATAGGTGCCCGATGACCCAGAAATCCTGCTCCCGGATAGGCTCCCTTGTGGCAGATTCTGCTGTGTGCTGGCACACTCTCTTGGCCTTCCACTGTAGGGCACACCAGCCCGACTTCTGACTGCCAGTACCCTCAACTCTTCGCTTGTGGGCTTTCTCTGGCCACCAGATCCTGCCTGTCTGGATGCAGTGCAAGCCAGAAGAGCTGGGAAATTAATGCCCCTTCCAGAAGCTTCCTCCAATCAGTGAATAATTGGAGCTGCCAAGTAAATACTGCTGCCCCCTTGGTCTTCAGCTGGAACCACATTAAGGCATGTTTCCTGTGAAGTTTCGCAGAATTACTCAGTAGGATTATGCTCTAGCTGCCCATGCTAGGAATGTGTGCTTGATAAAGAAACTTTTAGTGGGCTTCTCCTCTTCTCTGTCTCGATTCTCTATTCTTCTCCTAGTGTTTTCTTGAATCACCTGTCAAATGAAATACCTGCACTTAAATTCTTGTTTCAGGGTCTGCTTCTGAGAGAACCCAAACTGTGAAAACCCCACAGAAATATATGGTCATCGCATGTATGTTAGGATACATGTACAAGAGTGTTTGGAGCAGCTTGTGTGTAATAAAACTGGAAACAACCCAAGTGCCCGTCGACAGGAGATTAATGATGGTGGAATATTTGCTTAATGGAATATTATAGAGCTATGAAAAAGAAGGAACAGCCACTACTACATGCAACAACATGTAACAGCATGAATATAATGTTGGGGAAAAGAAGTCAGCCACAAAGAAACGTATACATAGTGAGTCTATTTATATGAAGTGAAAAAAAACTGCAAAGCTAAACTATAGTGGTTAAGGATACATACTTGAGTGTGAAGAATTACGAAACAAAGCCAGGAGGTGATTTTCACAAAAGGCAGGTTATTGCTAACTTCTATGGTTGAAGAAGGACCTTCTGATAAGGGATTTTGATTCTGAATAAGGGATTTGCTTACTCCTTCTAGAATGCGGACAGTATTCGGTTTTCCCTACGATAATTCATTAAGCTATATATTTGCTTTATGCACTCACTGAATCCATGTTTCATTTTACAATAATACATTTTAAAAAGCAACAGTTTTCCTATACACCAGACATAACCTATTCAAAAATGAAAAGGAAAAAAAATCTTCACACTAGTAACAGGTAACTATGAATAACTCTAACTCCCAAATGGAAAGAACAAAACTAAAACTTTTTTTTTTCTTACTGAGGACATAGATTGGAGTAAATAGAACTCTGTGCTCTATGTATAACTGAGAAAATCAAAATAATGTACAAGTTCAAGCTGATTCTAGAATTCCTGTGAAAAAGTCAAAGTGAAAGGAAGGCTAGGAAAATGTAGAAATAAAAGACGGGGAGGGAAAATATATCCAGCCAGAGCTCAAGATACATGACACAAAAGTAATTTAAACAGTGTGAGATTGACATGGGAATTAATAGATCTATAGAACACAATGAAGTCCAGACACATATCTAGGTATTATTCCTTCTACAATGCAGACAGTATATCTAGGTATATAAGGGAATATAATATATGATAAACAAAGTACTGTATTTCAAATGGTAAGAAAGCGGTGAATTGTTCAGAAACTAATGTTGGATTAAGTAGCTACTCATCTGAGGAAAAAAAAGTTAGATCCCAACCTCACATCACTTACAAAAGGAAATATCAGATAGATAGATTAAAGATCCAAATGTTTAGAAATCACCCAAGAGATAAAACAACAACCACAACAACGTTGCTGCATCAAAGTTAAAAGAAGCCTTATTAAGTTTCAAAATATAGCATGGGTGAAAATATTTGCAGTAGATTTCAATCTATCTCACTCTTTAGATCTATTAATGTTTGCTTTGTATACTTGGGAGCTCCAGTGTGGGGTGCACAGATATTTATAATTGTTATATCCCCTTGCTAAATGGACCCATTTATCATTATATAGTGACCCTCCTTGTCTTTTCTTACAGTCTTTGATCTGGTGTCTATTTTATCTGATATAAGTGTAGCTACTCCTGCTCTTTTGCTTCCAGGTGCATGGAAGGTTTTTTCCACCCCTCTACTTTCAGTCTATGTGTGTCTTCATAGGTGAAGTGGGTTTCTTGATGGCAGCATAGAGTTGGGTCTTGTTTCTTTATCTGTTCAGCAACTCTATGCTTTTAAATTGGATGTTTGAGACCATATTTGCAATATATAATGTTTGAGACCATATCTGCATCCAGGATATATAAAGAATTATCTCCCTCCAAAGGAAAACAAATGATATGAACAGGACATTCTCAGAGAAGGAAATACATATGACCAGCGAGTATATGAATATGTCACTCTCACTAGAAACAATGAAAATATAGTGAAATAAAGCAACACAAAATACTATTTTAAATTCAGCAACTTGCCGGGCTCGGCAGCTCAGCCTGTCATCCCGCGCTTCGGGAGGCCGAGGTGAGAGGATTGCCTGAGCCCGCAGGTTCGAGACCTGCCTGGGCAACTTGGTGAGACCTCATCTCGACAATAAATCAAAAAAATTAGCTGGGCGTGGCAGCGCGTGCCTATAGTTCCAGCTCCTTGGAAGGCTGAGGCGGAAGGATCGCCGAAGCCCAGCAGGTAGAGGCTGCGGTGGCCGGGAGTGGCCACTGTGCTCCAGTCTGGGTGACAGAGTGAGATTCCAACTCAAAAATAAAAATAAAAAAAATTCAACAACTATGCAAAAATAAAAAGTAGGGTGGATAATACAGGGGGAACCAAAAAATGTATACACATATTAAGTATGATGTTCACTCAAAAGATGATGTTAATCAAATGAACACTAGTGTCACCATGTGACAAACAGGACAACGAAAATGGCAGAAGTATGGTTGAGCAGATGTCATACTGCGCATTGCTACCGTAATTCAATTCAACTTTGAAAAGTAATACATAGATAACATCTCTTAAAATGTGTATACATTTTTTTGACACCCCTGTATATTAACTTTTGGCAAGTGTGGGAAAAATAAGGGCTCTCTCCCACATTCTTGATGGGGGGCCAGTTTGGAAGACAGTGTGATAGTGTCTATCAAATTTTAAGTATATGGATCTCCATGACCCAGCACTTTGCTTTTCAGTGTCTACCCCAGGAAGCATTCCCACAGGTACCCAGGGAAGTATGTGGAAAGATGTTCACTCAACATTGCTTAGCAAATAAGGCAAACAACCAAAAAGGGTAAATGGAATGACTGCCTATCAATATAGGAATGGCTCAATAAATGAAAATACCCATACCATGGGATACTGTGCAACAAATTTGGCTCAAGGGAACCTCAATTATATAATAGAAGCTGGGTAGGCATGCTACTGAATGGAAAGGTATGTTAAAATACACTACATAACCATTTGTAAGAGCACAGTTCCATAATATTAAGTACATTCACACCACTGTGCAACTGATCTCCTGAACTTTTTCGTCTTGCAAAACTGAAATTCTACACTCACTAAACAACAACTCTCATTTCTCCCTCTTCTTGATCCCTGGCAACCACCATTATACTTCCTGATTCTATGATTATATGAGTTGGACTACTCTAGATAACTCATATCAATATATGGTATTTGTCTTTTGGTGACTGTCTTATTGTCTCAAGACTCATCCACATTGTAGCACGTGTCAAAATTTCCTTCCATTTCAAGGGTAATAATATTCTATTGTATGTATATACCACATTTTGCGTATCCATTTATCCACTGATGGACACTTGGGCTGCTTCTACCTTTTAGCTACCAGAAATAATACTGCAGTGAACATGGGTGTAGATATCTCTTTGAGATCTTGCTTTCAGTTCTTTTGGAGTATATACCCAGAAGGGGTATTTCTGGATCATCTGATTTGCTTTTTAAATTTTTTAGAAACTGCTATACTGTTTCCATAGTGGCTGCACCATTTTACAATCTGACCAATAGCGTGCAAGAATCCAGCTTCTCCACAACTTTGCCAACACTTGTTATTTTCTGTGTTTTTGACTGCAGCCATCCTAACGAGTGTGAGGTCAAAGAAACTTTTAATTATAAGAACTGGATGCCAGAGCTCTTAAAGGGAATAAGGCTTCCAAAGTCTAGCTCAATGCCTGGCCACATCTGCTGAAATTGAGGAGATTCCACCTTCCTTAGTCCTCCTACGTACAAGTTCTCAGGACAGATTTCACTCTATCCTGTCCTCACCCCAGGTTCCAGAAGATGTGAAAGTGACACCCACATCCCCAAGTTCCCTGCTCCCACCCCGACTTCCTTTGCTCAAAGAAGTCCCTCCCCTCTACTGCCCTGGACCTCTCTGGACAGTCCTCACTGCAGGCTTTCCTCCCTTCCTGCATTCAAAGGGCCGGGACAAGGAAGGGTGCAGCTGGAACCAGACCCCATCAGGGTTGCCCGAGATGCACCTGTAGATCAGAACTCATGGCATTAGGCGATCACTCAGGGAATAGAGCTGCAATTACCCGTTGGATGCTTTCTCCAGGATGACCACATGCAGAACATCAAGAGGGAGAAGTAATGAATCACCAAGTGAATTAACTGGAAGCTGTTCTAATTAGTGCTATAATTTTTCACGAAAACACTAATGAATATGAAATAATGTGGCCATGAAACCACTAGGACAATTAATGCTTGAGAGTAATTTGGGGTCAGGAAAGCACACAGAGACTGTTTAAATAAACTTGCATGTAGAACGCAGAGGCTCATGGCCTCAAAATCTCAGGTTGAGCAAAAAAGTTGCTATTATACTTTAGAAAAAGCAACCTCTGGGTGTCTTTAGGTTTTCTTTCTTTTCTCTTCTCTTGTTAAGGCTCTGGATCAGGGAATAAAGACAATGGTGTGAACCAAAACAGGAGCCCTTCAGTGAGTCAGATGAGGACCCAAGTGAATGGATTTGGGGAATGCCACAAAGGAGCAGGGCCCAGATATGTCAAAACCAGAAAAGAGCTTAAACAGAAAACCATTCCCAGGCCAGGCTCAGTGGCTCAGCCTGTCATCCCAGCACTTTGGGAGGCTGAGGTGAGTGGACTGCCTGAGCCCGCGGGTTCGAGACCCGCCCAGGAAACTTGGCAAAACCTCGTCTCTAAAATAAATCAAAAATTCGCCAGGCATGGTAGCATGCGCCTGTAGTTCCAGCTAGGCTGAGGCAGAAGGATCGCCGGAGCCCAGCAGGTCGACACTGCAGTGGCCGGGATCGTGCCACTGCACTCCAGTCTGGGTGACAGAGTGAGACTCCAACTCAAAAAAAAAAAAAAAAAAAGAAGAAAAAAAAGAAAACCATTCTCCTCAGCACTTTTAATCACATGACCACCTAGGTGTCTATGAAAATAAATTTCTGATAACACCCTGCAGACACACGATCATTATGAAGACAGATGAGTTGAGCCTTGTGGGCTCAGCTGCAATGTTATACATGAACTCCTCACAAATGTAGACTATTTGCTTCAAACAGATCACACTTGCAAAACAAACTTCACCCCAACATCAGTCTGTAAAGATTTCGTCAGAGCCTACGATGTGAACAGCTGACTTCTGGGTTCTAAGCACCAACTCAGCAAAATGTTCAAAATTGATAAGAGGGTCTTAAAAGGACACCAAGGGGTGGGGATTAAACAGCCCCGTTGCCTGTTTGACCAGTTTGCAAAGAGCGTACCCAGTGACAAGTGTAGAGTCTCGCAATGCTCATCACAAATCTTACCCGTGAAAGCGACAAGCAAATTATGCTGAAGAATGGATGCCCCTGTGCAACAGGGTGCCGACTGCTATACTGAGGAAACAGGAGGCAGAGTGTCAGGTGCTGTGCACCCTCGTAGTGTCTCACTTAATCTGCATACCAGCTAGATGATGTCAGCACCGACCACATTCTTCCACAGAGAGGTAGACTGAGGCTCTTAGAGGTTAGTTCCTTGCCTGAGATCAGAGTCAGTAAGTGGTGGCTCGGACACTAAATCTCTCTGGCTCCTGCACTCCCTGGCAATGCCAAGCAATATGCTTAATATACAAGGGCTATGGGAAAGTTGGTGACTCAGGCCAAATTTCCTGCTGACTCACAGAGACATTACAAAAAGAATATTAATCCATTGATAATAATGGCAGCTAAGTTTAGCAAGTGTTTACGACACACCAGCTATTCTAGGCATCTGTATATGCATTAGCTCATTTAAGGCTCACAATAATTGTATGATGACCTACGATTATTTGAGGCACAGACATAAACGAGAAAATTGGAAGACTCTGACAGACCTTGAAGATTTTCATAAATTCTGAAATGTTCAAAGGCTAACTGTGCAACAAAAAGCAGTTCTCTGGCACCATTATGGAATGCCAGTTCTCCAATTACAACCCTATCACCATGGGTTCCCTTGCCGTGGGCTTTAAGGACAGCTGAGATAAAAGATGCCGAGGGCCTGGTTTTCCGTCCTCAGTAGCAGGGTGGGTGGAGCTGAGAGAGAAGGCTTTGCTCCCACGTCTGCTTTCCAAAGATGCAAATATGAACAGATCTTATGACGATTTACCCTCTTTGCTTCCATAGGCAAGTTGGAATGATATTCCTTTGGCTATGCAAATAAGGCTTCTGTAGACCCCAAAGGAAGCCAGCTGCCCTGAGCTGGACTGAGAGCTGGTAAATAGAAGCCCCAGGACTCCAGCTAATCCGCGAAAGAAGTTACAAATTTTGATCACGATGTTCAGCCTCTGAATAATTACAAATTTTGTTCACAATGTTCAGCATCTGAATAAACCAGCCCGCCAAGCCACAGGTACAAAAACACAAGCACTTTTGGGAATTACAGAGTGAACAAGTTTAATAACTAGGGACGGCTTATTATGAATAACAGGAGACCACATCTGCCTACTAAAGATGTTGTTTCTTTACATCCCGGGGAACGGTGAGCACTGGCTATTGATTCATAGCACACCATTTCATACGTATGCAGAACAAATCCAGCTAAACAAAGTTAACTGCCCAATGGAGCTCAAAAATATTTCTCAATTTAATTTTACACAGACCTCGATGTGAAGGAAATTTAATTGTGCAAGTAATATAAAACGCAATGAAATGCCCATCAAAATTACCTCCAAAGGTTTAAAATGTTTTCCTTTCAGACAACATAGTTAGGGCAGCTAAGCTATCTATGTGAGTACAATGCCTTAAAAAGCGGGGCCTGGAAATCGATGTGATCACCTCTGTGAATTAAGCATGCACAGATGAGAGCGACGGACACCCACACAAATCAGCGCAAGTTGTCTTTGTGTACCAGGTCACGAGGGAACAGACAGAGAATGAAGATGCAACAGACACGTGCAGTCACTAATGGGAGGCATCCCTAAACACCTGCGTTAAGAGTCAAGACACAACTCTCAGGTTTTTTTTTTTTTAACATTGCTTACTTTTTTTTTTTATAAGCATCCTCCAGATGTGGAACCTAAGATTCAAAAAACATAGACATCACTAAAGTCATAAATGAACAAGTCTTGATCTTTTTGATGCTACCTCCAACTTGCATCTGTATTTACTGGCAAGTTCTGAGCAGTATTCACATTGTTTAGATTTTGTCGACAGAATAACCGAGATCCAAACTGGGTGCTTTTCACTTCTGTAGGCAGCAGACTTGAATTTTGCTCCTCAGACGCTTGGGAACTATTTTAGTGAAAAGAATTTTTAATGTTTAAAATGAAACCCTACAATACATATCGAGCTACATACGATCACCTGATAGGGCTGGGGGAGACCTCCTGTTAGGACACTAGAGCTGGGTGACCCTGGGGATCATTCAGCCCTGCGTATTTACTGAGTGCTAACTATGTGTCAGGCATTGTGGTAGGGCTAAAGGGAAGATGCAGGAGAACAAAGCTCAGGGTTCCTGCATGCTGGGACCTAGAAGAGAAGATTAAGCATGTCACAAACGGTCACAGAGCAAAGAGACATGGTTCCCATCACCTAGGCTTGTTACTTGTGAATGTGAAATACTTCCATATTTCTCACCTATTTGTTGTCAAAATTAGTCCTATCTTTTTTTTTTTCTTTTGAGTTGGAGTCTCACTCTGTCGCTCAGGCTGGAGTGCAGTGGCATGCTCATGGCCATGCCAGTGTCGACCTGCTGGGCTCCGGTGACCCTTCCGCCTCAGCCTTCTAAGTAGTCAGAACTATAGGCGTGCACTACCATACCGGCTAATTTGTTGATATGTTGTAGAGATGAGGTCTCACCAAGTTGCCAGGCTGGTCTCGAACCCCTGGGCTCGGGCAATTTTCTCACTTCGGCATCCCAAAGTGCTGGGATGACAAGTGTGAGCCACCACACCCGGCAGTCCTACCCTATTATATATCCCTTGATGTCTATATATCACCATGGGGAGTGGCTTCCTCCAAGAATAAATGAGCTACAATATGTGACTTGAGGTACAGTGAAAAACAACAACAATAAATAACAACAGTTTGAATTCTCCACCCTTTCCTTTTCTGTGCCCACGCTTTCTGCTGTGTCAACTTGTGGTGCTCTCTCATTCTGCCTCTGGGCCTGGGCATGCGACACACACACACACACACACACACACACACACACACACACACACACCAGGAGAATGTTACAGTGTGTTTTTGCTGGTGCTCTTTTCCTCTGACATTTTCCACAAGACAGGCCTGCTCTGGCTGACGTGTGGAGCAGAGATACCCACAGACACATGATCAAGTCAGTTGAACTGCAGATGAGCCGGCAAACCCAGCTGGAATCAGCCTAGATCAGAGTCCTGCTGATACGTGATAAATAAATGTCTACTGTTGGATGCCATGAGTTTTGGGGTGGTGTGTTACTCATCCTTACTATGGCCATAGATAATGGATACATAGCACATGACAGAGGTTCTATAAAATCTGTATTGTATATGCTTCCCCTTCCCCTCCCCAACATCTGAAGATGTTTTGTCCCTTGGGTCACCCCTCTAGGGATTCTCTGGAGGAAACCTTGAAGATAGTTCGTATCAGCCTATTACCCTACGATTATGTTGCATAGATCACTTCTAATACTTATATGTGTTTTCCAAGGTGGACACACTACTCTTACTTTATAAAGGAGACTCAGCAATGTTAAGTGAGAGCGAATGAATGGCAGAATTAGAATTACTACCCAAGCCTGTCTGACTCCAAAGCCAAAGACCATTCATTCTGCTGTGTTCCCTTGCTGCTAGCACTGCCCCTTAAGATCAGTTCTGAGAGACAGAGAGAGAGAGGAGGACGAGCAGAGGAGAAAAAGGAGTGCCTGTCACCCCCAATCCTTTCCCAACAGCTTGAGAGAGCCAGATCCCAGGCAGACAGACACTGTTCTCAGGATCTGCTGTAGCCTCCCTGTCTTCTCATCTTGGGCTCCTCTCCTCTCTCAGATGAGGATGTCCATGCTCTTGGAATTTCCAGAGCTCTAAAAGGAGGCAGAATACTTGGGTTCTTGAGTTGGTGTAGATCACAATAGAAAAGCCCATCTATCTCTGCTGTGGAATTTTCTCCTCTCCCCTCAATCTAGTCACCTGCTTACTCCCCACCCTGCTCTTTCAATCGGCTTTCCAGAATCTGCCTGTGGAAGTCCCAACCTAAGGTTCTAGATGGAGAACTGGTCAGAGAGGGCTGGAGCTAGCAATACTGACTCCTCATGGTTCCACCTGCTTCCAGGAGCTGACAGAAAAGGAGACTGAGAAAGGAAGTGTGCGGCCTTTGGTGTCAGTCATGTCTAGACTAGAGTGCCCCAGATGGAGGAGACGATGGCCTCTGAAACTCTCCCACTAGAGTTTAAGGCCCTTCAGAGAGGCCTCAGAGTTGCTTCCTGTTCAACTAGACCCTGACAGTTGACCTCAGTGTCAAAAGAATCTTGGTGTAGCTATAGCAAGGCACACAAATGAGAAAGTCACTTAAGTCAATTTCTTACCATGCATACCTAATTACACTGCGTGCACAGCAATGCATTTGGTTAAAGGCATCAGAAAATAAAAGTGTTAAAATAAAATAATTTTAACACTAAATTCTATTCATAGATGCTTGGTCTTCATAATTTGTCATTTGTGTAATATGAATGCCAAAACACAACTGTAAAAATGATAAAACAGCACAAGGCAATATATAAGCTGTACAGCAAGCAAGGTGTGGTGGCTCATGCCTGTGATCCCAGCACTTTGGAAGGTGGAGGCAAAAGACTTGCCTGAGGTCAGTGGGTTCAAGACCAACCTGGGCAACTTGGTGAGACTTTGTCTCTACAGTAAATTTTAAAAAATTAGCTGGGCACAGTGGCACTTGCCTGTGGTTCCAGCTATTTGGAAGGCTAAGGTGGAAGGATCTCCTAAGCCCAGGAGGTCAAGACTGTGGTGGCCATGAGCATGCCACTGCGCTCCAGCCTAGGCAACAGAGTGAGACTCCAATTTAAAAAAAAAAAAAATTTGGCCTGGTGTGGTGGTACACATCTGTAGTTCCAGCTACTTGGAAGGCTGAGACAGAGGATCACCTGAGCCCAGCAGCTTGAGCACGAGACAGCACTCCACCCTGGACAACAAAGTGAGACTCTGACTTAAAATATAAAAATTAAAAAAACAAAAACAAAGAACCAGGCATGGTGACTCACACCTATAATCCCAGCAGTTTGGGAGGCAGAGGTGAGAGGATTACCAGAGCCCACGGTTCGAGACCAGCCTAAGCAACATGGCGAGATCTCGTCTCTACAATAAATCAAAACATCAGCCAGGCATGGCAGCACATGCCTGTGGTTTTAGCTATTTGGAAGGCCGAGGCGGAAGGATCACCTGAGCCCAGCAGGCCGAGGGTGTGGTGACTGTGTGAGTGCCACTGCACTCCAGCCTGGGCGACAGAGTGAGACTTCAACTCAAACAAAACAAGACAATGTATAGCAAATAAACTACTATACTTTCAGTTTCTCACTAAAGTTGAGATAAGAACTTCATAATAATAAGTTCGTATGATAAGTTAATAATTGAGTTCACTCAATCCTGTATGGATATTATAAAGGTAAGTGAGCATTTACTCAAATATTAAAAATCCAGAAAAATCAAAGGGGGCAAGGGCTAGTTAATGGTTTCTCACTCTTAATTCCTTAGTTCAGTACTGTGTAGGCAGACCTGAATTCATAAAAGGAAGAAAATAAACGTTCAAGAACAAAATTGTTGACCTCTGGGTTTTTCCTTTACAGGTAAATTTAAGTCAATTAACAATCTAAGAATTTGTAGTGTTTCAAGGAATGATCATTTGAATGCAAGTTTACTTTACTTTGCCGACAATCAAAATGACTTAAAAGGGGAAACCAGTCCCTCTGATCTGCTGATGTGATTGCTGGCTCAATTGCTCTGAGGTGGGCAACATTCTCTACTTAGTGCGGAAGAAGAACAACCTTTGCTATGAACCAAGCCATCATAAGCCATGTTTTCTCCATATCAAGCTCATGTCTCATTTCATGTTAACACAGGGATCCATATTTGATTATGTAAAGCAATATTTCTATCAATGACAAATACATTTATAGAAAAGGGAAGAAGGTAGAAAAGAGTGGCAGACATAAGTACACATACAGAATCCATTCCCCTGAGAGTGACTGAAACGAGGAAGATTCTATCAAGATAGGCCAGACTCCATTAAATGACTTCCTTGAAAGAAATGCCTATCATGGGTTCAGCTAGGAACCAGCAGCTGTGGGAAACATAAGGCGTGCTCTCTCCTCTCAAGAGCCATAGGAAAGAAAGATAAATGCATAAAAGAACTAGAGAGCAGTATAAGACAAGCTAAAAGGCTGATCTATAGTTGGCAATGATTGCAACCAGAGTTCAGGAAAGGGAGAGAAAGGAATTGGCTAAAGTCAGCTAGGAAGATTGCAGAGAAGAAGGAGAAGTGAAAGTGACCAGGAAGGATAGACAGGACATAGAGAGAGATGGTTGAGATCAGGAATTCCAGGCAGGAGGAACAGAATATGCAAAGACATGGACATGGCAAAGAGGACAACATTTGAGCAGAATAGGAAGGAGGACTTCCCGAATAGAGTGGGTTACTTTATGGGACTAGAGCCAACTGGCAAAACGGGCCACGTCTGGTGATCATCATTTTACATTCCTTTCCTCATTGGTGACAGTCTGAAGATTTGGATAAGGCTTAACCTCACTTCAAGACTCCCTTTGAAATTAATACATGGTTGTAGTATCTTAGCTTTAGAGGAAAATGAAAATGACATTGATGAAAACTTGATGTTGTGAAATATGAAATAATTCTCCTGAATGATGCACTAGCACCGATGGTTCTATTTCAAATGCCACCTACAATGATTTGGGGAAATGCAAAATACAGAAATGATGCCATCTAAAAGAATTTATTAGCTTATTCACAGATATTTATTGGCTGTCTTCTATATGTTGTATCCAACCTCCATTCTCCTGGAACTTAATCTAATGGGTGACAAGTCAGCAGGTGACACCTATCTTGTTCTAAATGCAAGGGTGGGGGCAGCCTAAGGAGATTCCAGATTAGGAGGCCAGAGAAGACTTTGCAGAGGTAGGGGCATCTAAGCCAAGACCTAAAGTTGAGTTCAAGTTAGTTGAGCGAGAAAAAATGTGTTCTAGGTCAAAGGAATGGCCTGATGTGTTTGAGGGGCTGGAGATGCACAGCATGTGTATAGCACAGACCAAGTGGGTGGTGTAGTATAAGAGGAGGTGAGCATAGGTCAGTACACGTAGGGGCTGGTACATCTTGCCCATGGTGCTAGATCTTCTTCCAAGGAGCTCATGAAGAGCTTTAAATAAGCCGATAATTTGGTCAGATTTGGGTTCTGGGGGAAAAAAACCCCAACACTCTAGCTTAAGAATGAAAATGGATGACAGAGAGAGGTCTCTGTCTTCTCTGGAGACAGGAAGACCAGTCAGGAGGTTGCTGAAGTTGGTAATGGCCCCAACTAGGGCAGCAGCAAAAGGGATGGAGAAATGTAGACAGATGTTTAGGGGGTAAGCAACCACATGGCTAATGGTTGATGGATAGGGGAAGAGGAAAAGGCAAGCGTCCTAGCTGACTTTTTGATTTCTGGCTTGAGAGTCTGTGTACATAGTGATGTTATTTAAAGAGGAAGAGACTCATATTTGGTGGTGGTGGTCAAGTGGGGTTTGAATATAAAGAAATGATTTTACTTTGAGACAGACTGAGTTTGAAAACATTTGGGTAAAGATGTCCAGATGCAGAAGGAACTAGGGACTTGGAGTTCAGGAGAGAGCCATCAGGGCTGGAGAGAGACCTAGAAGCCCTCTATACAGAGAGATGGTAGCCAAGTGAATGAGGTCATCCAGGGTGAGTACATGGCATGGAAAAATAAAATAACATAGGCCAGAAACTGGGCCCGATGGACAAAGCAAGAGGAAGCCAGAAAAGAGACTGAGAAGGAGTGGTTAGAACACTAAAAAGAAAAATAGAGAGTATAATATTTCAGAAATCAAAGGAAGAAGGGACTTAGAGGAAAGGGTGGCCAGCAGTGTGTCAAATGCTGTGGAGAGGTCAAGTTAAGGTAAGATCTGAGACGTGTCCATTAAACTAGCTACAAAGGCCTCAGTAGTGACATTGGCAAGAGCAGGTTTGGTACCCAGGAGAGGCTAGAACCAGACCACAGAGGAATGAGGCTGGAGGAAAGGTAAGAAATATACACTGAGTTACAGCAAATCTTTGCAGAAATGAAGGGAGGGAAGACAGAAAGCTAGCTCAGGTATCGGGGGAGCATTTTTTAAAAGGCAGGAGAGACCAGAGTACAACAATGCTGACGGGAAGCAGTCAATGGAGAGGAAATGGTTCCAAATACAGGAAGGATGGAATCCTGAGAAGACAGGAGAGGCACGGGCCCAGAACAAGATAGAGGATCTCACTTCCAACAGGAAGATCACCTCTTTGTCTTCAGAAGAATTAAAGAAAAGATGAGAAGGGCTAGAACATGAACTAAAATGAACTCTCATATACATTAGAAGGCAACTGTAACCAAGAAGATTTTTCTTCCTACACCCTTTAGATATGGGGCTCTATGGCACTGATTCTGAAAAGCATAAAGTGGTCTTACTCCACATATTTGTAAGTACTTGAAGTCAACAAAGACTATAGAAAAGTTCCTGCTGATGCGAAAGTCCTGTCAAAATATGTCTTAAAAAACATTGAGTTCATTAAAAAATGAATGCATTCAGTACAAGTCCTTGTAGAGTGTAAGGTCTCATGTTAGTAAGACACAGTGATACATATAAAATAGACCAAAAATCAGGCTACACTTAGTGTTGTCAAATCGATGGTTCCCTGGGAAAGGTTTGATTGCAAAAGCCAAAAACCCCTAGGAAGTGCGTGTCTGCAGATTCAAAGATTACACAGCTTAAAGAAACGTTTTAGTTAAAGCTAACCAAATAGATTTAAAACCAGTCTTTAGATCTGATCCAGTTATATTTTTGCTCATTTTTAGAGCAAAAGTTTAGGTACCTAGACATAGAGAAGCTTTTCTTTTCAACACTGAGTCTGAATGCTCTACCAGACTTGTTTTGTTTTGAGCCGGATTTTCCCTCCTTACACACAACAGCCTCTTGTAATGTAAAGAGGAATTGCCACAAGGAAAAAAAAAATCTCATTTATCATACCCTTGCCTTTTCTTTTAAAGGGGACACACTTGTCTCTTCCTATGCATCCCCTCCCTTTAGCAATAAATGAGTACTGAACTAAAGTTCCTTGAAATAAAGCAAAAGTTTTTTACATTTTAATTAGCTTTGGGAAGTCAAGGGCCATTTTACTAGAAACCCAAAGAGATGTGAATTGTGTCCAATCATTAACCAAAAGGATCCACCTGTGTCTTTTCTCTGGAATAAAAACAGAAAGAAAGCAGGGCAACTGATTGAAAAAGGCCAGAGTCGGGTCAGTGCCTCATGTCAGCTCCCACCCTGGCCAGGGCCACCTGACTCCATTGTGTGGCCTGGAGGAAGTGACTCAACATCTCTGGCCCTTTGTCGGAGAGGAGCAAAGCGGTGGCAAAGTTCTCCTTTTAAAAAGCCTCACCGGTCATTGCTGTACTAAACTATAGTGTGGCCATGTGCTCTTTGAGCTATGGCCGCCATCATGTTTTCTAAGCTTTGGTCTCCTCTCCTACCTTGGAGAGGTGAATCTCCCCTCTCTCTCTCTAATTTGCTTTTTAAATAAACTACATTTTCCAATCTTTTTTTTTTTTGAATTGGAGTCTCACTCTGTCGCCCAGACTGGAGTGCAGTGGCCGCTCCCGGTCACCGCAGCCTCGGCCTGCTGGGCTCCGGCGATCCTCCTGCCTCAGCCTTCCAAGTAGCTGGAACTACAGGCATGCGCTACCATGCCCGGTTAATATTTTGATTTATTGTAGAGATGAGGTCTCACCAAGTTGCCCAGGCGGGTTTTGAACCCGCGGGCTCAGGCAATTCACTCACCTCAGCCTCCCAAAGCGCAGGATTACAGGCTGAGTCCCCGAGTCCAGCTTATTTTCCAATCTTAAAAAAAAAAGCCTCATCATTAGACTCAAGAAATGAAATCCAGTTTCCAGATTTATTGGAGGTAGCGATATCTCCTCGTTGGCTCACCTTGCGACATTACTACTGATATCACGTAAGAATACAGTTTAGTATACTGAAAACCATGTTTTCAAAGAGAAGGAGTATGCAGGTGGAGAAACAAAAGCATCCGCTTGTGTATACCTGTGTGGGGGGCGACCAGACAGCAAACCTTGAAAGGAAATCTAAAATCTACAACATCCCGTGGAGAGTGGCAGTCATGCCTGCAGACGGCAGCAACGGGTAGGAAAATAGCTCAATCCCCCCGCCCCCCAACAGAGGTAATGCTCTTCCTCTTCAGAAGGAAAGTGTGGTTTAGCATCTTTTTGCCTTTCTCACCCCGACGCCGCCTCCGCTCCCTTTATTATCGCTGACCTCACACTGAGAACAGAAGGGGCCACGGCGCGAGGGGAAAATGAAGCCCTGCTCTGTCTGGGGCGCCGAGATTACAGCTGGAGCAACTGGTCCAGATCCCTGCCCGGACTGAACCCCGGTAGGGAGGTCCACCTCCCTTCTCCAGGTTGAGATGGAAACTCGCTCAGCCAGCATCCCGGGCGCGCAGGCTGGCGGGCGCTCCGTGGCGCTGTTCGTGGTGCTGAAGCCCGGCCAGGCCAGAGGCAGCCACCCAGCCACAGGCGCTCTGCTGCCAGGGGCTCCCGGCCGCGATCGACGAGACGCGAGTCTGGAAACAGCTGCCGCCCAGGGGGCTGCAGCCAGCCTCACCGTTTGGCCCCAAGTCTGGCTCACTGGCTCCCTTTTTTGCAAACGCAAAACGGCCGGTTCACTTTTTCTCTTCCCAGAGGATTCCACTGAGCCCACCCCAGCTTGCTGATTTGGCGTCTTTCTGGACGTCCTCCCTGCAGACGCCCATTCTCTCTTGTGCTCTCTCCTGTGTACCACATTTTCCCTTTGCAGAGCACCCTACAGTTGGCACAGCCCTCACTGGCACCACCAATTGAGCCATTTTTTTCTTCTACACACAACCATGCCTTTTCTCTCCCACAGATATTTTTTGCTTTCTCTGCCTCTCCTCCCCCAAGCACTTTCCAATGAAGCAGGAGACTATTACCTCAAGGAGCAGAATGGGCGAGTCACCTCAACTATGACAGCAGTACTGTTGGTTTCTCCTTGGCAATGAATTAGAAGAGGCAAAGGTTAGAGTATCAAAGGATCAGGGAAAAGCCCCTCACGCTATTTCTAGAAGGACAATGTTTGAATGAGTGGGGGGTCTGAAGGGTGGGGCATGGGGACACAGACACCAAGAACAAGGTGAAGGAAGGGGCTTGGACCTCGTGGGAGGCACAGGGCTTTCTGCAGTAAGAAGACTCCCAGCAGGTGGCACTCTATTTCAGTGTGGGGGAAGCCTTGACCGTGCTCTGAGGTTCCACTTCAAACCTTTCCTCCACCACACACTCTCCTCCCCACCCCGCCCCCAACCCTGGCCGTGTTTGGAGGTCTGTCTGCCTCTTGATCCAAGCACTTATCTGGACTACATCGTTTGCACAATTCTATTTACTGTAATGCACCGTAATGAAGGGAACATAAATAGAAAATAAGAAGAGAGTGGGAGGATTTTTGCGTGTGTGTATGTGATTGATGGTGCTCAGGGCAAAACTGTTTAATCATCAGAACATGAGTCAGCAGTTGGGAAATGTAAACAAGTTGTGCTACTGCTTGCTTGGGTCAAGCCCTGGGAGGGGCGTCACCGGCAGGCCAAGCCCCCAGGAGGGCGGTGCCAATAGGAAGCTCCCGCCTAACCCTCCTACCAGGACAGAACTGGCTGCGCCCACAGACTGACTGGCGTGACCTTTGGCTTTTGCAGCGCACACGCAGTTGGGCTGGGGTTAATAGCACTTTGCAGGGAGCTCCAATTGAGTAAACAAAAAATGCCTTGCCCTGTTCTAATGGAGCACATTATTCTGAGGCCTAAGCCTTCATCCAGGCCCCTGCAGCTGCTCTGCAGGTCAGTGCTACCAATAAAGCAATTAGCCAATGAGAAAACTCTTCTTCCCCGAGGGGGACTCTGGGGTTTTGTTGCAGTTGCTGTGCTTTGCTTTGGATTTTTAAAAAGGCAATCCAAGTTGATCTGAGACTCTTGCATCAGACTCTGGGATGAGGACAGTGAAATTGTGTGTTTGCGGAGTGTGATATTTTAAGGGACTGGTCCCTTGTTCAACACAGTCTGGAGAGCTCACTGCTTCCTGTTCAATTAACCTGAACCATAGCTGAACTCTGGCCTTTGAACTCGCTTAGCAGATAAATACATTAGCTCACCTAAGGAATCATTAATATTTTTCAATCACATAAAACAAACATGAATGTCCAAAACCAACCCAAGAGATAGCCAATTAGAAACAGCTCATGCACTGTGTTGGGAAAAAAAAAAATCACAAAGGGATGTTCTTTGGAGAGCAAAAAAAGGTCAAAGAAGAAATGAAATGGATCATACCAACAGTTCTGGAGACAAAAGGACTTTCATTTTCATATCTTCAGGCAGAAGGGATACTGAGCGATATTTAGGAATTCCTGTTGCATCGGCACCACTCTCAACAAAAGTTGTACCTCGCTCTTGAACTAGCTTCCTCTCACATCTGTCAGAACACACAACTCCAAGCACCCTCTCTTCTTATGACTTCAGGATTTATCCTTATGTACAGAGTCCAAAATATTGCACTTCTCTGGACAATTCTATTCCCGGTTTGCTACAAATGAGCCAATATAATTCTGTGGCAAGATCACTGCTTTTAAATGAACTAGCATACATGAACCAAGCTAGCGGCTTGACTGAAATAATTTTACAGTAGAAAATGATGTTCCTAAGATATTTTTACTTTGAATATAAACAAATTTTCTTTTGTAAAAAAAAAGAGAAGCTCAATGCATCTATTTGGTCTTTATCCCTGCATGTCATCTTAGAAGAATGAGAAAAACATCCCCGACTGGGTCATTACACATTTCAGCTTGATTTAATTTCACTTCCCACAATTCTGCCTCCTGACCCCCCCCACCCCCTTTTCATTTTTGTTTGGTTTGGAGTGTGGGCTTAATGCCCAGCTATCCTAGATGAGAACACTTAAAGGAATATCGCAAGCACGAAGGGTAAATCTATTGAACGAGGGTCTTTAACTGTGTGGTTTCCTTAAAGGGAAAGGTTGGATCAATCGGATCAATATGAAAGGTTTCCCTGGCCCGGCATAAAAGGGTAAGGGCTTCTCTTTTCACTGGTTTAACTTTACTCTCTGACAAATGCAAATCAATGGATCTGTGTTTACAACAGATTCCCTAACAGACTCAACTTGGGCAAAGCCCAGAACTACATCCTGGGGGGTGGGGGCTCCAAGCTTGCTCTGGGGGGGGCCCGCTCTAGGGCCGAGCTGCATGCTCAAGGCCCAGAGGTAAAGTGGGGAGCAAGCTGGCAACGGGCCACTGATCACCCTTGAAAGAAGGGGCTTGATGTCCACTGAGAGCCGGCTGGCGCTGCTGCTGCCTGTGGCCTCTCCAAACAGGGTAGAAAAATGGGACACCAAGCAGGTTCCTTCCGGGATGCCAGGACAACATGAATCTTCTAGAATCTGATGAGCCAGTCAACCCAGTTTCCTACCAATAGAGATCTCAGAGGTTGACTGCACAGAGGAAATTGCAGTGAAATATCTGTAATTACAGCAGCATGAGGATGTGAGCTCTAGGAATGCACTCTCTGCCCTTTCTTAAGTGGCAACAGGCTCGTCTTAGTAATGACAAGGTAAACTGCTAACACGGTGGGTTCTTTTCCCCTTAATTTTACCTTTCCCTTTAAAAATGTGAAGCGTTCCAGAGATTACATGACTTCAAGTCAATACCAGTTACCGAGAAATTATTTTTCTTCCTGCAGGAGAGAGTATATGTATATTTGATTACACGAGCCAAAGTCCAATGCTGATTAAATTACGTTGGAGGTGTGCTTCCAACCCAAACAAAGTCTGCTTTCTACGGAAGAGTAATGGATCCTCAAATGGTGAGCGAAGCACCAAGGTGGAATGCAGAGCCTCCCTGCCCTCTGGGACAAGTTGTGTGGGACAGTTTTTTTTGTAATAAATGTCCACAGCAGCTAGGTATCCAGCTCCCCACGTGAAGCCATCTCCATCCACATGACCCACAGCCTGCCTCCATGCCTTGTCCACCTGCTCCATGACAGCCATCAGATGGGCTGCATGACCCAACCTCCCCACCTCTTGTCCATCTGCCCCTACAAAATCCTACACACGTTTTTCAGTCATTGCCTTGCAGGAGACTTGGAAATCAAAAAACCTTTCTCCCACTAAGGTACTAAGGCTGGCTAGGGGAAAGACTGGGTGATGAGGGTGGTGATGGCCCCCAGAAAGACCCAGCCCTGATCAGGTTCTGCACCTGACAGCATAAGTGACCACACAGGGCTTCCACATAATGCGCTCTCCTCACCAAGAAGAGTTATGTCCCTGGACGAAGCGACTTTCCTCAGATCAGGAAAATAGGGCCCCTAAAAGGGTCAGGAGTAAGCACAGCCCAGAGAGAGACTGCAGATGAAATTTAAGGCCCGGGGCACCTCCACCCTCACCCTCCTCCCCAGGGCCCTTTATCCAGGCAATTATTTCTATTTATTCCCTCCTCATTTCCCTTCCTTTGGCAAGAACCCAGAAACTAACTCTCTCTGCTTCTCCTTTGAGGTTTTCATTTCTCCAAGGATCCCCCTTACATGATACCACATTTCATGAAGACAATTTCTGCCAACGCCAGCCACCATCCCTGGTGTGGTGGGACCTGAGACTTTCTACTTGAGAACCTTTCAACCTAGTTCCTCTGGTCTTCCCCTAGAAGACGGTGTCTAAAAAGGCCAGAAAACACAAGGTGTGTGTGTGGGGGGGAGCTGGGGGTAAGAGGACTCCCTCTCACATCAAGAGGTGACCCTAAAATGAAGTCTTGGTTTGAAGAGAGCAGGCGAGGCTGGCTCTTCTCTCAGCAGATCTGGAGCTTGGGATGGTAAAACCAGTCCAGGGTGCTGCTGCCTCCAGGTAGACCTAGCTTAAGAGGAGAGTGTAGCAGCTGCTGGCACCTGGTGGGACCCTGAGAATGGGAGAGGGGGTAATCAGATTACTTCTGCCATGTTCATTCCCATTTTGGGAATCTAAGATGGGGGTGGAGGAGAGTCTATGACCTCAGTCTCCAAAGACCCACACGCCCTTCTCAGAGCTGAGGAGTCTTCCATGTGGGTGCCATGGGGAGGGGCTAGTGGTCTTCAGACCCAAAGGAAACCACCCACCCTCCCCAGTTTCTGTATCTGGTCACCTGGTCTACCTCCGTATTTTTTTTTTTTTTTGAGAAGGTGGGTACGGCGCTTTCTGACTAGGAACCAAAGCTGCGTATCCAAGCCCCCTTCTTTAAGGATAAACTCTAGTGGGAAGATGATAAAGAAATGCCTGCTCACCCTCTGACCCATCTCAAAGCAGAACAACACACGATTTGCTTTTCTCTCTCCCCTTTCCTTCCTCTTTTTGTTTTTTTAAAAAAATTCTTAGAGAAAGAAGGAAAACACTCCAGATCAAGATCTTCTCTTGAAGAAAATTCTTAGCTCTTTCAAACTGGAGAATTCAAAATAATAAATTTTTAAAAAGAACAATGTAGCTCTCATCCCACCTCCACTCAGTCCCGTCTCTGTCATTCTTTCTATAAAGTTCCCCTTATAGTTGTGTTCCTTCTGGAAGAACAAGCCACCATGTGGCCCCGGAAGCTGCTGGCAGGTATGGGGTGTTCCCCACAGGTGGGAAGGACTAGCGAACAAGCGCTTTCCTTTCCAGGCAGTGCAGGTGTCTCGAGAAAACTTCCCCGCTGGGGATGGGCCTAGGACCCCCGCCTCAGGCCAAGGAGGGGAGGGGAGAGGGAAGGTTCTTCAGTCTGCTTTCCTCACCTTCCTGCCTAGCCAAGGCAGCAAACAAGATTCTTTCTCCGGTTGACCCAAATAACCCAGAGCAGAGCTGACCACCTGAGGGATGAGCCCAGGCTTTTGCTACGGGGGCTGCGCTGAATGGTGCACCTGCGTAAAAAGTCTGCGCGTGGGGCTCCACGAGAGAACCAGCAAGGATGCGAGCGGAGCTGCCCACCGCGACTCAACGCGGTGCGCAGGCGGCCTTGGCCACGTCATTTCCAAACTTGGGCTTGGTGTTTCGCTCACATCGAGACCGAATTTCAAAACCATCGGGGCTTTCCTGGACGGTTTCGAAGGGGGAAAAAAGATGTCCCCGGCCGTTTCGGGCCGGGTGCGGGCCGCGTGGGCCCTGCGGCGACCACCAGGGACAGGAGAGC
>NW_007253307.1:901803-903032 GCF_000164805.1 Carlito syrichta
GGACCCGCGGGCCGTCGGCGTGGGCCCTCGGCGTGCGTGTCCCGGCGGGGATTCCGATCGATAGGCCGGCGGAGAAGGCGTCCGCGTCTCTTCTCCATTTACTCCTGTCCCCTAGCGCTCCTGAGCACATAATACCTACTTACCAGGCGCAGCTCCAGCGGCCGTGTCTGAAGAGACTGATCTACTGACCCCAAACTGAAAAGCCTCCCTCCCACGTAATAATAACCACTCAACACACTTGTAGTTGCTGATAAAATGGCCAGATAAAACGGCTAAAGCTCTCGTCTCTTTTCAACGCAGGGTAATAAAACAGACGCGCATTTGGATGCTTGCGCCAAGCGGGGGTCCTGGGCAGGCATTTCCCACTCAGTGGAGGGGGCGTTTGGCCTCCCACGGAGGCGGGGTCGCTGCTCCCAGAAAAGGCGGCGGTGGGGGGCCCCTCCCCCGCCCTCGAGGCCTGCTCCTGGGGAGTCACCCCGGGCGTGGGTGGGGCTGGGGACGCCCGTCACTTTCTGACCAACATGGGCGAAGGCACCGGCTGTTACACGCCGTGCTCTTTGCGGCCACTGGCATGAGGGGGCGGCAGCGCTCTGAGATGCGCTGGAGCCGAAGCGCGGCCATCCTGCCTTTCACGGCACCCCGAAGACCGGCCGCCAAGTTCCTGCTGGGTCCCCAGTGCCCAGGAAGCCAGGCGGGGCTGGAATCCACCGAGAAGGCCTGGGGTCCCCGGGGGGCTCTAGACCAAGGGGTGGGACAGCGTCCAGAACCGTCGCGAAGCCTCCAGCTCGCTTCGCACCGCTACTCTCATCACTGCCGGGAACCAAGTGCAAACGTAGGAGACGATGAAGAGCAAACCCAAGGGGAAGAGAACCCGAGTGGGTTTCTAAATCCACGCAAAGCATCCGCGGTCCACCCATTTGGGGGCAGCTCTTTGGGGGGGAGGCTGGCTTTCTTCACCTTCTTTGACCAGCACTGCGGGGGCGTTGCTGACTGGAGTCGGGGTCCTCCAACTGCGGGGACCGGAGGTGCTGTCCGAGCGGAAACGCCCCCTCCCCGAGCCCCGAGGAACACGCCGCCCCTCACATTCCCCAGTCCCGGCGAGCATCGGCCGAGGGCAGCCCACCCGCGGGACTCGGCGGTGCGAGGAAAGCCCCGGGGAGCGCTAGTGGGAATCCGAGCTCGCAGCTCCGGAGGCGCCTCGCGCGCGCCTCCCAATACCCGCGCCGGGG
>NW_007253307.1:903955-904859 GCF_000164805.1 Carlito syrichta
CCGGGAGCGCGGCTGTGTCCCGGCCGCCCGTTCCCCGCGCGGGCGAGGCTGTGCCTTCGCCAACGACCGAAGAAGTTTGCCCGATACGGTGGGGGTGGGGGGTGGAGAGCTCTTCTTCCCTTGTGAAGAGCCAAGCCACTCAACTGCCTCCGCACCGGGGACTAGGCAGCCCGGGGAGCGGAAATGTGTTGCGTAAAAGAGTTGAAGTGCCCAAGGTCTCAAATGAGGGCAGCTCCCGGTTTCTGGGAGTCTCGGAAAGAGAGGGCTCCTGGCGGACAGCGCACACCCCCATCCCGCCTCCCAGCACCGGGCAAGGCTGGAAAGCGAAGCATGGCACATTAGGAGGGAGGAGAAGGAAATGGGGGGGGGGGGTTAGGTCAAGGAAAGCCGGGGACAAGGAGGCAGGAAGAAAGAGAAGAAACAAGACCGGGAGGAGAAAGAGGAAGAGGAGAGGAAGAGGAAATGGAAGAGGAAATACAGACGAGATGAGAGAGGGAGCGTCTGGGGAGAGGAGGAAGGGGTCGAGGGAAGAGGCTGGGCGCGCAGACCCCGGCCGCAAGCACCCGGCCCTCTCCCCAGCGGTCTGGTCCCGGCTAGCCCCTGGCTTACCTGCCAGGCGTAAGGCGGACATGCGCTGGAACTCGGGCTCCTGCAGCCACTTCCACATCCTGCGGAAGGTCTCCCTGCCAGATTTGAGTTTACTCCACGGCTTCGGATTGCGGAGCAGGTCGGAGAGAGTCCCCTGAGACCGGCACAGCACCCTCTGCGCGAAGATCGCCTGCGGAATGCTGTAGCGCTTCAGCTCGGCGGTGATGCGCTGGGCCACCTCTTTGGTGTTGATCTCCTCCAGCTGGCCCGACGTGGCCACCTGCGAGCCCGACGACGACGAGGGCGGCCGCTCGCG
>NW_007253308.1:0-3418 GCF_000164805.1 Carlito syrichta
AGTTAAGTCAGTTGGTTATCCAGCTGGATAGCTAGATAACTAGGCAGTTAAATCAGCCTGCAAGCCAGCTGGCTAGCTAGTTATGTTACATTGTTCAGCCCGCTTGCTTGACAACTGGCTAGCTAGGTAGCTAGATAGTAAAGTCAACTATATAGCCTGTTGGCTAGATAGTTAAGTCACCTAGTTAGGTCAGCTGGCTAGCCACCTGATTAGATATATAGCAAGCTAGTTAATTCAGTTGACTAACAATCAGGTCAGCTATATAAGTCAGCTAGTTATGTCAGGTGGCTTGACAGCAGACTAGCTAGGTATCGAGATAGTTAGCTCAATTGGCTAGCCAGATGGCTAGCTAAATAAGTCAGCTAGTTAATTCAGCTGGCTAGCCAGCTAGCTAGCTAGGTAGAGAGCTATTTAGGTCGCTGTCTAGCCAGCTGGCTCACTAGTTAAGTCATCTAGTTTAGTCAGATGTCCAGCCAGCTCGTTAGCTGGTTAAGTCAAGTAGTTAAGTCAGCTGACTAACCAGTCAGCTAGCTAGATAGCAAAATAGTTAAATCAGCTGGTTAGGAAGTGGGATAGCACGTTAACTCAGTCAGTTAATTCAGTTGGCTTCCCATCTGGCTCGCTAGGTATCTAGCTAGTTAAGCCAGCTGGCTAGCCAGCTACCTAGCTGGTTAAGACAGCTAGTTAATTCAGCTTGCCAGCCAGCTGTCTAGCTAGTTAAGTCGGCTGTCCAGCCAGATGGCTACCAGGTTAAGTTAGCTAGTTAACTCATCTGGCCAGCCAGCTTTCTAGTTAGGTAGCTAGATAGTTAAGTCAGCTAGTCAAGTCACCTGGCTAGCAAGGTAGCTAGCTAGTTAAATCAGCTAGATAAGGCACCTGGCTAGCTAGTTAAGTCAGTTAGCTAAGTCATCTGGTTAGCCAGCTGCCTAGCAGGGTAGCGGGCTTCTTAAGACAGCTGGCTAGCCAGCTGGCTACCTAGTTAAGTAGCCTAGTCAAATCAGCACGCTGGCCAGCAGATTAACTAGGCAGGTATGTAGTTAATTCAGCTAGTAAGCCAGCAGATTAGGTAGGCAAGTAGCTAGTTAATTCAGCTGGCTAGTCATCAAACTATCTAGTCATGTCAGCTGGTTAAGGAACCTGGCTATCTAGCTGCCTAGCCACGTATCTAGCTAGTTAAGTCTGCTGGATAGCCAGCTGGCTACTTCATTAAGTCAGCTAGTTAAATCAGATGGCTAGGCTGCTGGCTACATATGAGGCTAGGCAATTAAGTCAGCTGCCAAGCCAGCTGGACAGCTAGTTAAGTCAGCTAGTTTAGTCATCCATCTAAATAGCTGGCTAGCACATTAAGTCAGCTGGTTAACTCAGTTGTCTAGCCAGCTGGTTAGCTGGATAAGAAGCTAGTTACTGCAGATGGGTAGCCTGATGGCTCGCTAGTTATTTCAGCTAATTACGTCCTCTGGCTAGCTAGGAAGCTAGCTAGTTAAGTCAGCTAGATATGTTAGCTAGCTAGATAAATAAGTCAGCTAGTTAATTCAGCTGGCTAGTCAGTTAGCTAGCTAGGTAGAGAGCTAGTTAAGTCAGCTGGTTAGTCACCTGGCTAGGTAGTTAGCAAGCTAATTAAGTCAGTTGGCTAGCCGGATGGCCACCTAGTTAAGTCAGTGAGTTAATTGAGCTGGCTAGAAGGATGGCTAGCTAGATGGCTAGCTAATTAAGCCAGCTGGCTAGCCAGATGGCTATCTAGTTAAGTCAGCTAGTTAAGTCAGTTACCAAGTAGTTAAAACAGTCAGCTAACTTGTTAACCAACTCTTTATGCCAGCTAGTTATCTAATTAGCCAACTAGTTAAATCACCTAGCTAAGTCAGCTAGCTAAGTCTGCTAGCTCACTGGTTAGCTAGCTATTTAAGTCAGGTTCTTAAGTCTGTTAACTAACAAGTTAGCTAATTAGTAGTCAGCTAGTTATTCAGCTAGTTTAATTGTAAGATAACTATTTAATTCAGGTAATTAAGTCAACTAGCTAACTAGTTAAGTTGGCCAGTTAAAACAGCTACCTAAGTAAAAAAGTCACCTACCTAATTCAGCTAGTTATGTCTGCATTCAAATAAAGTCAGCTGTTCAAGATAGCTAGCTAGGTAGTTAGCTAACGAGTTAAGGCAGCAGGTTGAGTCAGGTAGCTAGCTAGTTAACTAACTGCTTAAGTCAGATGGTTGAGTCACCTAGCTAGTTAGTTAGCAAACGGGTTGAGTCAATTAGTTGAGTAGGCTAGCTAGCTAGTTAGCTAATGAGTTAAGTCAGCTAAAAGATTCATCTAGCTAGTTAGCTAACGAGTTGTCAGCTGCTTGAGCCACCTAGGAAGCTCATTAGCTAATGAGTTAAATAGGATGACTAAGTCAGCTATCTAGCACGTTAGATAATGAGTAAGGTAACTAGGCAGCTAACAATTTAAGTGAGCTTGTTAGCTAGGTAGCTAGCTATATATCTAAATTTTAAAAACAGCTGGCTAGCAAGGTAGCGAGCTAGTTAGCCAACTATTTAAGTCAGTTGTCTAGCTAGTAGCTAGCTAGCTAATTCAGCTAATTTAGTCAATTGACTTGCCAGTTGGCTAGCTAGATAGAGAGGTAGTTAAGTTATTTGGCTAGCCAGCAGGCTAGCTGGTTAATTCACCTAGTTAAGACAGCTGGATAGCCTACTCACAAGGTAGGTAGCTAGCTAGTTAAGTCAGTCAGATAGTTACTTGGCTAGCTAGTGATGTCTTCGAGTTAAGTCAGCTGACTAGCCAATTGGCTAGCTGGTTAAGTCAGCTATTTTAGTCAGCTGTCTAGACAGCTGGTTAGGTAGGTAGCTAGCTAGATTAGTCAGCTTGTTAGCCAGCAGGCTAGCTGTTCAAATCAGCTAGTTAAGTAAGCTGGCTAGCATGCTGGCCAGGTATGTAGCTACCTAGTTAAGTGAGCTGGTGAGCCAGCTTGCTAGCTTAAGTCAATTAGGTAAATCAGTTGTCTAGCCAGGTTACTAGATAGTGAGCCAGTTAGTTAATTCAGCTGGGTAGAGAGCTGATTAGCTGGGTAAATCAGCAGTTAAGTCAGCTGCAAACTAGGTGGCTAGCTAGTTAAGTCAGCTCATTAAGTCAGTTAGCTATACAGCTGGTTAGTTAGTTAAAATGCTAGTTAAGGCAGATGGCTATTCATCAGCCTAGCTAGTTATTTCAGCTAGTTAAGTCACCTTGCTAGTTAGGAAACTAGCTATATTAGTCAGCTAGTTATGTCAACTAGCTAGCTAGTTAATTCAGCTAGTTGTCAGCTGGCTAGCTTGATAACTAGCTAGGTATCTAGCTAGTTAAGCCAGCTAGTTAAGCCAGCTGGCTAGCTAGGTAGTTATCTGGTTAATTCAGCTAGTTAAGTCATCTTTGCTAGCTAGTTAATTC
>NW_007253308.1:4377-4766 GCF_000164805.1 Carlito syrichta
TGTCAGATAGTTGGGTCAGCTGGCTACCCAGCTGGCTAGCTGGGTCATTCAGCTAGCTAATTCAAGTGGTAAGCTAACTGGCTCGGTAGGTATCTCGCTAGTTAAGTTAGCTGGCTAGTCAGCTGGCTAACTGGTTATGTGAGCTAGTTAAGTCATCTGAGCTATCCATCTGGCTAGGTAGGTAGCTAGCTAATTAAGTCAGCTGGCTAGCCTGCTGTCTACCTAGTAAAGTCTGCGAGTTAAGTGAGCTGGCTAGCTGGCTGGCTCGCTAGTTAAGCCAGCTGGCTGACCGGATGGCTATCTAGTCAAGACAGCTAGTTAAGTCAACTGGGTAGCCAGCTGGCTAGCTAAGAGGCTGGCAAGTTAAGATGGATGGTTAGCAAGCTGGT
>NW_007253309.1:0-921 GCF_000164805.1 Carlito syrichta
AGAGGGGTATTGGGGTTGGTTCGCTGGCAGATGGAACATTGTGAGGTAATGCTTTTTATGAGTTCCTTATGTTGGGAAGTAAGAGTGTAAAAGTTTGTTAGGAAAGACATCAGTGCGGAAGGATTGGTGTGAAAGATTGAGTATAGGTATGGGATAAGGTCTGTAATGGAGGGGGAGGTTGAGGGTAGTGAATTAGTGGGGAGTGTGCGGTCTGGGTCAGGGCGAACAACAGCAGCCAAGGTAGGAACAGATGTTAAAGCTGTTTGTCAGGCTGCATTGTTCACCCTGGAGTTTTCCTGAGTGATGGATGAGGAGTCCGGCTGGTGAGCCTTACAGTGAGAAATGCCAGTATTAGTGGGAAGTAAGGAGGCGGCAAGGAGATCAGAAATTAGTTTAGCATTAACCACTGCTGATCCCTTGGTGGTAAATAGTCCCCTTTCCTTCCAAATGGCCGAGTGGGAGATGAGAATATGGAAAACATATTTGGAATCAGTATAAAGAGAAAGAGAGTGTCCAGCCACTAGCTGAAACACCTGAGTGGCAGCTATAAGCTCTACCTGTTGATTAGTGGTGCCTGACGGGAGAGGCTTTGCTTCAATGATGTGTGTAATAGAGGTGATGGCGTATCCTACAACCTGGAACCCACTGTATAGGAAGGAGCTGCCATCAGTGAACCAGATATGGGGGGGGCAAAGGGCCTTTCTGGATGTGAACTGGACAAGGGAGGAGAGCCTCAACAGTCTCTATGCAGTCATGGGCTAGTGGGGCTGTGGAAGAAGGGAGCAACGTGGTTGGGTTTAGGGGTGCACAAGTTTGAAAGGATATGGAGGGATCCTGTAAAAAGAAGACAAGGAGCGGTAGGACTCGACTGGGAGGCAGCGTTTGAAGGCCTTTGTAGCTTAGGAGGTGCTGTAGATGGTG
>NW_007253309.1:2291-54599 GCF_000164805.1 Carlito syrichta
CGGGGTTGTAGGGGAAGGGTTGCAGAGGGCTGCACTTGGGTTAAAGGTGATGGATCCCTGAAACTTGGCTAAAATATCTATGCTCATAAGAGGCACAGGACACTGAGGCATTACCAAGAAGGAATGAGTGAAGGGGACATTTACAAAGATGCATGTAACTGTAGGAGTTATGCGTGGAAGGATGGACTGGCCCCCTACCCCGACTATAGGGGACTTAGATGGGGAAGTCGGGCCCCAAAACTCTTGAATGACAGAAAGGGTGGCTCCAGTATCCAGGAGAAAGTGGATGGGGCACCCGTCAACGGTTATAGTGACCCTGGGTTCCCGATGATTTGCGATTAGTGTCAGGCAGGGAGACCCCAGGTCCCATCAGTCTAAAGTCGCTGCCATGCCTAACAGATCCAGAGCAGGATGGAGGGTTGACCTGGTCCCTCCTTGGGGACAAGGGCAGTCCACTGCCCAGTGTCCCACCTGTCCATATCTAGGACATGGTTTTTGGGGTACTCCGGTGTTGGGACACCCTCGTGCCCAATGCCCTGGCTGCCCACACTTGAAGCAGGGTCCTGGTGGTTGTCATTGGTTTCAGGCATTGCCACCACCCTGGGTGATACTGGAGGTGACCCTGTTGCCATGGAGGGCCTGGGCCAGCATTTGATATTTGTGTTTTTTTGCCTTCTCATCCCAGTTATGGAACACTTTAAAGGCTGCTGTGAGAATGTCATGTTGGGGAGTGAGGGGGCCTCGGTCGAGTTTTTTTAGTTTTGCCCTAATGTCTGGATAGCTTTGGGAGAAAAAATATGTCATTAGGAGTTGTCGGCCATCAGGGGTTTTGGGATCTATGTTAGTAAATTTTTCGAGTGCCCTGGTGAGCCGACTGAGGAAGTTGGAGGGTTTTCCTCTTTTTCCTGAATAACTTCCTGGAGTTTTTCAAAGTTAACCAGTGGGGATGTTCATGGAGGAGGGAAAAGGACTGAACATAGGGAATCTCTACCTACCATTTTGAATGCTCACAGAAATTATATAAGTCCCAAATAATATTAGGATTGAGGGACCCCTGGGGGGGGCCACTGGTTTTGGTTGTCTAAGGGGTATGTTGGCCAATCTTGGGTGCAGAAATGAATTAGGCATTTGGGTTTGATATCAGGGGAAAGAGAAAGTGTAGTGAGATTGTTTAAGAGGCATTTAAGAAGGGAATCAGCCAGCAGGGATGACGAGCCTCCCATGATCAGACAGGTAGACTAAACAGGGCGTCCCCCAAAGAGTCGGCTGCCTGAGAAGTGTAGCTGTGGCAAAGCCTGTCATCACAGGGGTTTGGCACAACCAGGGTCCTCCTCGAGAACTGAGGGGGTCAAGGCACCTAGCGCGAGGATTTTTGAATCAGACCGAAAGCACTTGACCGGGCGGCGGGTGGGAGTGTGTTCGGGGTTCCTGCTGGTCGAATAGGGCTTACTGTGGGGCAAGAAACATGGAGCCTCCGAGGCTCCCTGTTACTTGACAGATATGTGAGTCATTCAGAATCTGCTGTGGGCCAGCAGACGTAGGACCCCTGGGGTCCGCTGTGGCCTGACAGCCATGGGATTCCTTGGAGGGGAGAGAGTTGTGTGAGATCCACTGCGGGCTAGCAGACGTGGGACCCCAGGGGCCCGCTGCAGCCCAGCAGCTGTGGGAAGGTGTGAGAGAGATAAGGAGGAGAAAAGAGCCTTTAGTTGTAGCTTGGCAGCCGTAGGAGTTTTGGGTTTAAGGGAGAAAAGGAGAAGAGGAAGCCTTTAGGGTCCACTGTGGCTGTGAAGGCCAAGGTGGGGTGCGTTCCCCCTCGCCCTGGGGCCGGAGGGGCTGCCAGATGATCAACGGTTAGTTTCCCCCAGTGATCCTGGGCAAGTTTCAGGCTTCCATGTCTGGGGAACTCACCTATCCAACGTCGCTGGTGGATGCAGGTCATGTGTTCAAAATGGTGGGGAAGGTCCGGGAGGGCTGGAGTGGCCACCGTTGCTGGGTTGGGGATCCCGCCTACAGGGATAGACCCGCACAAGGGCAGGAGAGCACCCGATCCAAGTCATGGCACCATAAAAGAATTTAGGCGCCAGTAATGACTCCACACCCGGCCAGTACCAAGAGATTTATTAAAGGGGGCTGTTACAGAGAGGATCTGTAATGGGGAAAAAAGAAAGAGAGAGAGAGGGTTGCGGGGAGAGGGCTGTATTTATCAGCCTGACAGGGGCCGGAAGGGTCTGTGCTATGTTGCTATTGGAGGAGCTGCATGGGCGTAGGGTGGGGCTGACACCGTGTTATAGTCCTATTGGATGCATAACAATGCTGGCTAAGGATTGGAGGCTTGCAGGTTTGAAATTTGCATGCGGGAAGGTTTGAAATTCGCGTGCAGGGAATTATGCTCACAGAAGCTGGGACCTAGGGCTTTTGTTGTCTGGTGTGTCCTCACCGCGCCATCTTGGGAGCCGCCCCTCTGGTCGCTTCCTGCACCCTTCAGTCATCATTGTTATTTTTCTAGCTTTTTGAGGTGCAATATTAGGTTGTTAATTTGAGATTTTTCTATCTTTTTTATGCAGTCATTTAATACTATAAACTTGCCTATTTGCACTGATATTTCCATATTCCAGAAGTTTTGAAATGTTATGTCTCTATTTTCATTTGTTTCTTTTTTTAAAAAAAATTCTTCCTTAATTTTACTGTTTACCCAAAGATCATTCACTAGCAGGTTATTTAATTTTCATGTATTTGTATAGTTTTGAGAGTTACTTTTGAAATTAATTCCTAGTTTTATTCCACTGTGGTCTGAGAAGATAGCTGATATTATATTGATTTTTTAAATATATTGAGACTTATTTTGTGGCCTAACATATGATCAGTTTTGGAAAATGTTCCATACACAGATGACAAGAAAGTATATGCTGTGGTTGTTGGTTAGAATGTTCTGTAAATGTTTGTTAAAACCATTGGTTCTAGATCCCAATTTCAGTTGAGTTTCTTTGTTGATTTTCTGTCTCATTGATCTGTCTAGTGCTGTCAGTGGGGTGTTGAGGTTCTCCACTATTATTGTATTGCTGTGTCTTTTCTTAGGTTTAAAAGAATTTGTTATGAATCTGGGTGCTGCAGTATTAGGTGCATATATATTTAAAATTTTTACATCTTCTTGTTGCATTGATCCCCTTTTCATTATGTAATCACCTTCTCTTTTTTTTTTAATTGATTTTTCATACTTCCAGAGTTCTTGTGTTGGCTTCATCTCACAAGTGACAGGAGAAGCTGTTACTTCTTATTCTTGAATTTACTTTTGTTTGGATGAGACTTTTAAAAAATTTTTACCCCTTGAGGGTGTGATTATAATGCATGTGCTACATGGTCATTTGGCTTCATTTCTGGGTGCTTTCAGGGAGCCAAGACTTTATATGATATCACTGGTTACAGATAGCCTTTGTGTGGTGGCTTTCTCAAATACTTGTTGTTGCAATGTACTAGGCATAAGACCATGCTCACTGTCTTCTGCAGGAGTGGAATTCCAAAGATCTCAGGAAACTTGTTTCCCAGCACTGTGCACTTCTGTCAGCAGGTTTTGTATTGGGACATGCAGTTCAACTCCAGGCCAATAGATGGAGCTTATGGGTAACCAGAAGCTGATGGATATGTGCTTGATCTTTGTTCACAGGGAATAGCTCTCTGTTGTCTTAGATGGTGGGCTGATCTGTGAAATGCCAGTGCCCTGAGTTCCCTGCTCAGCCTCACACTGGGAGACAAAGCTAGGTGAAGCTGGACTGTCAAATTTATCCTCAGCTACCCAAATGATAAGCACAACCATTAGCCTTGATGGGGCTGGCAGGGGGAGCTCATATTGAAATGTCCCAAAGTCTCCTATGGGAAGGAAGCGGACCACATGGGCCCCATCTTCTAGACAGACAAAAAGGCATTCTATGTCTCTATCTCACCCCTCTTCTTGGGCTTGTAATTGTAAGTTCAAGTTGACAATGTCTTTTTTATCTCCAAGCCTGAATGTAACTGAGGGCCATGCAAAACACCTGTTATGCAGTTGTTTGTGAAATGGTCTTGGGGCAGAACCTCTTCTCTCAGCCCAAAACTGCTTTGCAGCTTACCTGATCACTGCTACAGGAATACTGCTGCTCTGTGTAGAGAAGGGGATGGGTTTTGCCATTTATGCAAGCCTGTGAGTGGTGGTTCTATATAAATAAAAATAAATAACTAGTGCTGGGAAAACTGGATATCCACATACAGAAGAATAAAGTTAGACCTTTATCTCACACCATATACAAAGATTAACTCAAAATGTATTGAAGATTTAAGTGTAAGACTTGAAACTGTAAAACTACTAGAATAAAATCTAGGGAAAAATTTCCATGATATTGGTCTGGGCAATGATTTTTTTGTGTATGATCCCCAAATCACAGGCAAGAAAAGCAAAAATAGACAAATGTATATCAAACTAAAAAACTTCTGAACAGCAAAGGAAAGAGTTAACAGGGTAAAGAGACAAGCTATGCAATAAAAGAATATATTTTCAAGTTACTCATGGGACTAAGTATTAATATCCAAAATATATAGGAAACCCAACAACTGAATAGCAATAAAACAGTTAACCTGATTTTAAAAATGGGTAAAGAACCAGAATAGACATTTCTTAAAAAAAAAAAAAAAAGAAAAAGAAAAGAAAAAGGCATACAAAGATCACTAATCATCAGGAAATTGCAAATTAAACCACAATGACATATAACCTCACACCTGCTAGGATGCCTATTATTAAAATAACAAGAGATAATAAGTGTTGTTAAGGATGCAGAAAAGGGAACAGTTGCTCACTGTTGGTGGGAATGTAAATTAGTAAAGCCATTATGAAAAACAGTATAGGGGTTCCTCAATAAGTTAAAAAATAGATCTATAATATGATTCCGTAATGCCACTATGAATATATATCCAAAAATTCAATATGTTGAAGAAATACCTGTACTCCCATGTTCGTTGAAACATTATTCACAATAGCTGAGATATGGAATCAACTTATGTGGCTATCAATAGATGAATGGATAAAGACTATATGATATAGATACACAATGGAATATTATTCAGCCTTTGGAAAGAAGGAAATACTTTCATTTCCCAACATGAATGAACCTGGAGAACATTAAGTTAAGTGAAATAAACCAGGACAAAAAAGACAGATACTACTTGATCTCACTTATTTATGGAGTGTAAGAAAGTTGAGCTCAACGAAACAGTAAAATGGTGATTACCTGAGACTGAAGGGTGGGAAGATTAAAAAGATGTTGGTCAAAAGACACAAAATTGTAGTTAGGCTGGTGAAATAAATTCAAGAGATCCATTGTAAATCATGTACAATATGCCACATATAAACAAATATACCATAACATATGGTATATTTGAAAATTTCTTAAAAAGTAGATTTTAAGTATTGTCACCACAAAAAAATATGTAAGGTAATGCATATGTTAATTAACTTGATACAGTCATTACACAATATTTTTATATATCAAAACATCATGTTCCTTACATATGACCAAGCAATCTCTCTACTGGAAATATACTCGGAGGAACTCAAATCATTCTACAAAAAAGTTACCTGCACATGCTTGTTTATTATAGCACTATTCACAATAGCAAAAATATGGAACCAACCGTGCTGCCCATCAAAACTGGACTTAGTAAAAAAAAAAAATGGTACATATACACAATGGAATACTATGCAGCCATAAAGAAGGACAAACATATGGACTTCGCATCAACTTGGATGGATTTATAGTTTATCATACTCAGTGATCTATCACACAAATAATAGAGTACCACGTGTTCTCACTCATAAGTGGACCCTGAGCATTTACTATAATACTATAAGAAAGGGATTGGCAGTATCAGGATATTGCTGGGGTGGGGAAAGGGTGGCACATAATATCAGTAAGGGTACCTGATCTCAAACCAGGCAAAATGGGGACTAAGGGGAGGCCCAAACTTTACCTGTGTGATGACCACCTGTATACCTAATCCTAAATTGTACCCTACATCTTTAAAATGAAAAAATTTAAAAATTAAAAAAAATTTTTTTCGTGTAAAAATGTTATACATACCACTATACTCTGACGAACCTTAAAACATCATGTTGTGTACCATAATATATCAAAATTTTACTTGTCAATTAAAAATAAAAATAAATTAAAATATCAGGTTAATTGACAGAACTCTAGTGCCCTGACTCAGAGAGTGTCAAGCAAGCATGGTCTAGTGTCCTAGGTACTCTATTATGGAGAAGAGTCTTTGAGTTATTAATGGTGTTGTGATATATTTTTATCCTCAGAGTACCAGGACAATTCATTTGTCTCCACTTTTTCTCTGAAGTTCTGATAGAGTATACATTAATTCAGCTATTTTTTGAAATGCCTATTTCCTATGCAATTAGATAATTATTTTCAATACCTTCAGAAATGTTTGGTCCTTACAGGAACATATTTAATTAAAGGTCTGCAAAGGGAATTTTGTTATTCTATGTATAGAATGTGCTACAGAAACCCTCTTCATCCTATAATTTATGTCTAGGAATCTAACTTGTCTAGCAAGAGAAGCATAGCAAAATAGAACTGAAGAACCTGTTAACTCTTACAGCAAGGAGTAGTGGCTCCAAGGAAAGGGAAACTATTAGTCACAATGTTAATTTTCTTCTGTCAGAGGGAACAGGACCTATAAGCTGAATAGAAACACTAAAAAGTAATTCACAGCACAAGAAATACAAATTTTTCCTATCTGCCATCAAAATCTAAATGAATTATTTTGTTTTCAGTTTTTGGGGGTATTTAGTGTTGAATGAATTGACCCATTGTGTGGCTACAGAGAACAAAAGTAGATACAATACTAATCATTTCTAAGTTTTCCTTATTTTTAAATTATCTTTCTTTATGTGTTTTTATAATACATTTAAATAAAAATATTCCATTAGGTCATATCCACCCCAATACTTATAGGACTTATATGACTCATAAGGCTTGACATTTCTCTAAATTATCTTACTAAATAACAACTTTATGTAAACATTCAGCATAAGCAAATAAGACAGCTAATTAGGGGAATAAGCTAGCACATTTTTCTTTCTTTAATATCTGACTTCCAAAAAGATACACTTTTCCTTCTCACAATGCCAAGCTATACATTAAGTATATTGTTGAAATGGTTTTTGTTATGAATAGAAACAAAGAGAAATAGTTTCCATAGCAAAATGTGTTTCTATATGAAAACACAACATCACTTTCATCACTATTCAAGTTTTGTCTTGTTTTGTCAGTTTTCCTATTGATTTACTCAGAGAATAGGTCAGATACTGAATGTCATTTTGAGGAAAGAATACAGGAAAATAGTTAAAGAAAAAAATGCACTCCAATTTCACACTGAGTAAGCTATTTAGTGACATGGGTTTTCTGATATAGGAAAATTGTAAAACATGATATGGGAAAAAGAATTAAACTGTGTATGTTAAGAGGGTGTCTCGTACATTTTGCATGGACATATAAACCAACAGATTTTTGAAATTGAAATATGAAGCTGAATGGCTACTGATTGTACTATAAACACATGTGCATAAAATCAAGTATAGTACATGATAATATAGGTCAGGTTTAGAAGCTGGAGAGAGAGAAAGAGTGAAGACAATCTGGCATTAAAACCATCAATGAAAAACGAGATTCCCAGTGCTTTGAAATTCATATATCACAGATGAATTAGACAATAAAGCAAGGCTAAATCCCTGACTGAATGAATTACCTGAGTACTTTCTGTGCTGTGCACCCTTGAACAGGGCATATAATTCTGTGTATGTGTATGAGAGAGAGAGAGAGAGAAAGAGAGAGAGAGAGAGAGACAGATGTGGGAGAAGGGGGGAGATGGCGAGACCGAGGGAGAAGGAAAGAAGGAGAGATACAAAATGAGAAAGACAATGAGATATTAATTGACTTAACTGAACAAGTACCAGGCCGTTTTCTAGACCTTAATGTAGTCATATAAATGTGCAGGCTTCTCTAAACACAGATAAAGAACAGCTCATTTTGCCTAAGGAAAGCCAAGAAAGGTTGCACAGAAGAGGTAACAATGGAATTGGCTATTGAAAGATTAGTAGTTTTGTAGGAATACAAGGATAAGAAATTTCACAGCAGAGAAAGTAGCACTAGCATTAGAAGGAAGACAATAAAAAGTATGATTTTGGGGGATTTAACCTGTTGTATTCAAAATATACATTTTATTTGTATAGTAAAAGAGAAAAAAATTCAGATTTTGGAATCACAGAAAATATTTGGGTCATGATGCCAGCATGAATTAGTCCAACCAGCATGTTTCATCATAGTAACGAAGAAAAGAAGGAGGCAGAGAGTAGAGGTTTGTAAAATAAATTGGGTGACTGGATAGAGGAAAGACATAAAGATGACCAAGCAAAAAGTCATTTGACTAAGACTGACAGAGAATCCAGAAAAATGGTAGACTGGAGAAG
This sequence comes from Carlito syrichta, assembly GCF_000164805.1. Classification (NCBI taxonomy): domain Eukaryota; kingdom Metazoa; phylum Chordata; class Mammalia; order Primates; family Tarsiidae; genus Carlito; species Carlito syrichta. The sequence goes on from NW_007253309.1 coordinate 10,798, forward strand.
AAAGTCTGTGTGAAAGGGACATTTAATTGACAGGAGCAAGAAATTGAGAGAGAGCTGTTTTTTTTTTTTTCATGAATTGTGCTACCTCTGTGCACTAAAAATCTGTCTGATGATAAACAAGTTTCTCTACATGAGATCTAACAGCAGAGTTAAGCCTATGAAAATTGTTGAAAACAGATTCTGACTTCCCTTTTAGCATTTTACTTCTATGTTGTGTCATCAGTTCCAGCCTCTTCATGTATATAACATTATACCTCCAAGTATCAGATGGTCTTGTTATTATTCTTTGGTTGCCTCAAGATCCTCACAGTGGTTCTGTTCAGGATCATTGTTCTTAGGCAGAAATGCATATATCTTCCTCCAACACAATCTTCCTTGTTCTGTGTCCTAGTTCTTATCAGTCTTACCTCCCAATGCATATAAATCTGTCTACTTTTCATCCAAAGCACCATTATCTTAGTTTAGGCCTCCATCTTTAAATGATTCTCTATTGCTTACAGTATGCAAATAAAATTGTAATGATAAGAGTCTGAAATAAGTTAGTAGTGTTTCTAAAATTATTTTAGCTATTCTTTATGGCTTGCTTATGCTTTAAAATAATCTTCCTAGGCAGGCTCGGTGGCTCAGCCTGTAATCTCACGCCTTTGGGAGGCTGAGGTTAGTGGATTGCCTGAGCCCACAGGTTCGAGACCCGCTTGGGCAGCGAGACCTCATCTCTACAATAAATCAAAAAATCAGCCGGGTGTGGTAGCACGTGCCTGTAATTCCAGCTACTTGGAAGACTGAGGCAGAAGGATTGCCGGAGCCCAGCAGATCAAGGCTGCAGTGGCCGGGAGCGGCCACTGCACTCCAGTCCGGGCGACAGAGTGAGACTCCAACTCTAAACAACAACTACAAAAAAAATAATGATAATATTTTAGGTTCTCATTATAGCTGAAATTACTGGACTTGGAGAGAACATATGGAAAAGAATACATGTATAATTCTGAGTAGATTCCATTGTAGTGTAGTAACAATCCCAAAACCTCAGTAATTTAAAACAAAAAAGATTTATGTCTCATTTATTTTACATTTTCATCACAGATTATGAGATGGGGGTCTATGTTGATTACACATACTAAATCTCAGCTGACAGAACAGCCACCATAACATTATTAATCACTACCAAAGGATAAAATAAAGCACTGGGGGATCATGCACTAGTTAATAAATGCATCAGTCTAAAAGCAACACATATCTTTTCCACTCATAAGCATTGGCCAAAACAATCACATGGCCCCATTCAAATACAAGAAGGCCAGGAAGTGCAATTCTACCATGTATGCAGAGGATAGAGAGACTGATATGTTTGGCAAATAACTCCAATGACTATAAACAGACTTAAATATATTCCAAATTTTGGCAGATTACATTATTAGATACAGACCCTATTTCTGTTGAAGTCCAAGGGTTTTATATGCTTGAGTTTACTATTGAAGATTCAAGTAATAGGGGTCTCTATTTACTGTATGAAATTGAATAGGTCACAAAACAATTCAGTAGTTTACTTACATTCCTTATGATGCCTTTATGGAAAATATTACCAATAATGAAGTTTCTTGTCTCTTGAATATGGGTTAAAATTCAAGTGGCTAAATCTGAACAGTAACAAATGTGAAATACATATTCTCGGGTTCTTGTTTGAACAGCTAGGATGGTGACAGTTACTTTTCACTGACATAAGGAGTAGAGAAGGATAGATGGATAACAGTAAGGAGCAGAAGATGAATTTAATTTTGAACACAAGTTGAAGTATGTACATGATGTCTGTCGCTACACTATTCAGTTTCAATTGGTTATAAAGTTGTGGAGTCAACATAGTAAAGGTTAAAATGGTTAATACCATCAGTACTTACACATTAATTAGGAGGGAACATTTACACTGAAAAGAGTATAGTGACAAAACTCTGTGGAACAGGAAACAATCCAGATATAGAACATCTGGTAAATTAATAAACAAATTGGTACACCCATACAATGGAATATTATTCAGAAGCAGCAAGGATGAATCTCAAAAGCATTATGCTAAGGAAAATAAGTTAGGCACAAGAGGCTACACAGTGTATAATTACATTTACATGCATTCTGAAAAAGGCAAAGTACAGGGATAGAAATCATAACAATGGTTGTCAGGGGCTAGGGATGAAGGGAGAATGATTGCAAAGGGAAATGAGAACTTTTTGAGATGAGAGAAATGTTCTGTATCTTGCTCTTAGTGGTGGTCCAACAGTATACATTTGTCAAAACAGCACACATTTAAAGGCACGCTGTTTTTTAATTGTAGTGATAAAACTTATCTTGAGATCTACCTTCTTAAGAGATTTAAAACTATGTGATAAACATTGTTATCTATAGGCACTATGTTGCATAGCAGATCTCTAGGACTTATTAATCTTGTATAAATAAAAATTTATGCATGTTGATTAGTAACTCACCTTTCCTCCCTAAAAATCCTTCAACCTATGGCAACTGTCATTCTATTTTTTGCTTTTATGGGTTTCAATATACAGATACCTTATGTAAGTGGAATCATACAGGATTTGACTTTCTCTGACTGGCTTATTTCCCTTAGCGTAATGAAACTCAAACTCTGGCTGGGCTCGGTGGCTCAGCCTGTAATCCTAGCACTTTGGTAGGCTGAGGTGAGTGGATTGCCCGAGTCCACCTGGACAACTTGGCAAGACCTCATCTCTACAATAAATCAAAAATTAGCCGGGGTGGTAGCACATGCCTGTAGTTCTGGCTACTTGGAATGCTGAAGCGGAAGGATCGCCAGAGCCCAGCAGGTTGAGGCTGCGGTGGTCGAGAGTGTGCCACTGCACTCCAGTCTAGGCAACAGTGAGACTCCAACTCAAAAATAAAAAAAAAGAAAGTAGTTTTTGGCCAAGCTCGGTGGCTCAGCCTGTAATTCCAGCAAGTTGGGAGGCCAAGGTGAGTGGATTGCCTGAGCCCATGGGTTTGAGACCTGCCTGGGCAACTTGGTGGGACCTCATCTCTTCAATAAATCAAAAATTAGCTGGACGTGGTAGCGCGCACCTGTAGTTCCAGCTACTTGGAAGGCAGAGGTAGAAGGATCGCCGGAGCCCAGCAGGTGGAAGCAGCGGTGGTCAGGAGCATGCCACTGCACTCCAGTCTGGGTGACAGAGTGAGACTCCAACTCAAAAAATAAATAAATAAATAAACTCAAACTCATTGATAAACTCAAGGTTCATCAATATTGATACATATTGCAAGATTTCCTTCATTTTTGTGGTTAAATAATGTTACATTTTGGGTATATATACCACATATTTTTTGTCCATTCATCTGTCAATGAAGATTTACATTGTTTCCACATCTTGGCTATTATGAATAATGCTGTGGTGAACATGAAAGTGCAAATATTTTTTGTAATATTTTTTTCAATTCTTTGGGATATACACCCAAAAGTGGATTTGCTGGGTCATATAGTAGTATTTTTTATTTTTTTGGAGAAAACTCCACAATGATTTTAATGGCAGGTGAAACATTTTGCATTTCTTTTTTTTTTTTCTTTTTTTTTTTTTGAGTTGGGGTCTCACTCTGTCACCCAGACTGGAGTGCAGTGGCCGCTCCCAGCCACCGCAGCCTTGACCTGCTGGGCTCCGGTGATCCCTCCGCCTCAGTCTTTCAAGTAGCCAGAATTACAGGCATGTGCTACCACACCCAGCTGATTTTTTGATTTTATTGTAAAGATGAGGTCTCGCTGCCCAGGCGGGTCTCGAAGCTGTGAGCTCAGGCAGTCCACTCATCTCAGCCTCCCAAAGGTGCAGGATTACAGGCTGAGCTACCGAGCCTGGCTAACATTTTGCATTTCCACCAACAGTATTACAATGGATCCAATTTCTCCACACCAGTATTTGTTGTCTTTTTTTTTCTTTTTTCTTTTTGATAATGGCCATTCTAACAGATGTGAGGTAATATTTTATCATGGTTATGATTTGTATTTCCTTGATGACTATTGACATTCAGCATCTGTTCCATACCTATCAGTCACTTGTTTGTTTTCTTTGGAGAAATGTTTATTATATACTTTAGAAATTAAAACTTTATCAGATATATGGTTTGCAATTATTCTCTCCCATTCTTTAAGTTGCCTTTTTACTTTCACATAATCTCTTTGCTATGCAGAAGTTTTTTTGTTTAATTTTATGCAGTTCAACTCATTCATTTTTGCCTGTGTTGCCTGTGCTGTGGGGTCATACACATGAAAACATAACCCAGACCAATATCAAGAAGGTTTTTTCCTCCTTTTTTTCTCTAGTAATTTTATGGATATCATCCCAGCTACATATAAGTTTTTAATCAATTTTGAGTTTATTTCTGTAAATGATAGAAGATAAGAATTTAATTCCACTCTTTTGAATTTGGATATCCAATTTTCTCAACATCATCTGTTGAAGATAATTATCATTTCTTCATTAAGTATTCTTACCTCACATATGATCAGTTGACCATACATGAACAAACTTATTTCTGGACTCTCTATTATGTTCAATTGATCTATGTGTCTATCTTTATGCTGATACTATAACGTCTTAAGTACTGTATCTTGGTAATATCTCTTGAAATCAGGGAGTGTATCACCTCCATCTTTGTACTTCTTTTAAAAAATTGTTTTGGCACCAACCAAGTTCCCCCAAAATCCACAAAGACATGGACACTAAACAGCATGATGCTTAGCAACTCCTGCATCAACACAGAAATCAAAACAGAGATTAAAAGATACCTGGAAACAAATGAAAATGAAGAAACATCTTACCAAAACCTCTGGGATGCCATGAAAGCAGTAGTAAGAGAGGAATTCATATCTCTACAAACACAGATGAAGAAAATGGAAAGATCGCAAGGTAACAGCCTAACAATTCACCTAAGAAAGATGGAAAAACAAGTCCACCAAAATCATAGCTTCAGCAGAAGAATCCAGATTACCAAAATAAAACCCCAAATCTGGGACATAGAAGACAAAAACATAATACAAAAAATCAATGAAACAAAAAGCTGGTTTTTGAAAGGGTAAGCAAGATTGAGGGTTCCCTGACTAGAGCAAGAAAAAGAGAGAAAAAGCTGAAATAAACACAATCAGAAACACAAAAGATGAAGTCACAAAAAAAGATGAACCTGAAGAAATACAAAAGGTTATCAGAGACTACTATGTACACTTGTATGGAAACAAACTTGAAAACCTAAAGAAAAATATTTGCCAACTGTATGTCTGACAAAGGCCTAACATCTAGGATCTACAAGGAACTCAAATGTGCTGAAAAGAAAAACAAACAGCCCCAGTACAAAGTGGGCAAAAGATATGAATAGACATTTCTCAAAAGAAGACATACAAGCAGCCAACATGTACGTGAAAAAATGTTCACCCTCACTCGTCATCAAGGAGATGCAAATTAAAACTACACTGAAATACCACCTAATTCCAGTCAGAATGGCCATCATCAATAATTCAAAACATAACAGATCCTGGAGATGTGGAGTAAAAGGAATACTTCTACACTGTCGGTGGGATTGTAAACTAGTACAACCTCTATGGAAATCAGTGTGACGATTTCTAAAAGTTCTAAAATGCGACCTTCCATATGATCCCACAGTCTCCCTACTTCAAATATACCTGGAAGAACTCAAATCACTCTATAAAAAAGATACCTGCATTGGTATGTTTATCTCAGCATCGTTCACAATAGCAAGAACATGGAACCAACCCTGCTGCCCATCAAAAAAGGACTGGATAAAAAAATGTGGTAAATATACATAATGGAATATTGTGCAGCCATAAAGAAGAACAAAATCATGAACTTCGCAGCAACCTAGATGGACTAAGAGTCTATAATACTGAGTGATCTTTCACAGAAACAAAGAACTGAGTATCACATGTTCTCGCTTATAAGTGGATCTTGAACAACTATCATAATACTATAAGAAAAGGATTGACAGTAACAGGAAACTGCAGGGGCATTGGGAGTTAGGGAGGTGTGATTGGTAATAGTGGGAAATTGCCTGGGGAAGCAGGAGTACACCTCTTCAGTAAGGGCACCAGCAGAAAGATTGTTTGTATAACTAACCCTGAATTGTACCCTACAAAAAAAAAGGAAAAAAAAGTGAAGAAAGGTTAAGAAATGTATAAGATGCTAGCAAATGGACCATTACACATATTATAAAAGTTAAAGAAGTAAGAGAGAAAGAACCAGAAATTCTTCAAAAAACTAATAGCTGAAAATTACTCAATTCTGGAAAGAGAAATGGACATCCAAATCTAGGAAGCATACAGAATTCCAAATAAAATAAAGGAAATCCAAGCAGAGACACATTTTAGTCAAATTATCAAAAGCTATTTTACATCTTTTTTTTCTAATTTATGTCTTTCATTTATTTATCTTGCCTAATTGCTGAGTATTATGTTAGCCGTGGCTTTTTATTTTTAATACTTTTAATGTGCTGTTGAATTCAGTTTGCTAAAATTTTATTGAGAATGTGTGCATTTATGTTTATCAGGATAATTGACCTACAGTTTTTTGGGGTTTTTTTGTTTTTCTTGTTTGTCTGATTTTGGTATCAGTTCATTAGCTGGCCTCAGAAAATTAGTTTGAAAAGTTTTTCTCCTCATCGAGTTTTGAAAAGAGTTTGAGGTAGACCGGCATTAATTCTTATTTACATGTGTGGTAACATTCTCCAGTGAAATCATCTCCTGAGCTTTTCTTTGTTGGGAGATTTAAATTATTGATTCAATCTTTGTATTAGTTATATGTCTATTCAGAGTTTCTACATTCTTCATTTTTTGGTGTTTGCAAGTTGTATGTTTCCAGGAATTTATTCATTTCTGTAGACTATTCATTTCATTGGCATTTAATTTTTCATAGTAGTCTCATGTATTTGTATAGTAGCAGTTATAATGTCTCCTTGCTTTTATATGAATACTTTGTCTTTTTGCTAAGGGTTTGTCAATACTATGTCTTAGTTTCATTGATTTCTTAAAATTGTTTTTCTGTTTCATGTTTAGTTTATTTCTCCTCCTATTTTTATTATTTTCTTTCTTTTGCTAACTTTGAGCTTAGTTTCTTCTTCATTTCCTTGTTACTTTGGTAAAAAGTCACATTGTTTATTTGAGGTCTTTCCTCTTACAATATAGATATTTAGCTCTACAAACTTCTTTTCTCTTAGAACTGCTTTTACTGCATTCTGCAAGTTTTGGTATGCTGTCCTTTCATTTACTTTTGTCTCAAGATAATTTTTATTTTTATTTCTTTTTTGATCTATCAGTGTTTCAGGAATTTGAAAAAAATCTTTACATATTTCTGAATTATCTAGTTTTCTTTTGCTGTGATTTCTAGGTTCATTTCATTGGTGTGATTTTAACATTCTTTTTTTGGGGGGGGTTGGAGTCTCACTCTGTCACCCAGACTGGAGTGCAGTGGACGCTCCCAGCCACCGCAGCCTCGACCTGCTGGGCACCGGCGATCCTTCCGCCTCAGCCTTCCAAGTAGCTGGAACTACAGGCACGTGCTACCACGCCCGGCTAATTTTTGATTTATTGTAGAGATGAGGTCTTGCCAAGTTGCCCAGGTGGGTCTTGAACCCGCGGGCTCAGGCAATCCACTCACCTCAGCCTCCCAAAGGTACAGGATTACAGACTGAGGCACCGAACCCAGCTGGATTTTAACATTCATAAGTTTGTTTAGATTTGTTTTGTGACCTAATATTTGATCTATCCTGGAAAATGCTATATGTGCACTTGTTAAGAATGCATTTTTTATTGTTTTTGTGTCGCACATTGTGTATGTCTGTAAGTTTCATTTGGTCTCTTTCAAGTTCACAGTTACTTTGTTGAATTTCTTTTTTTTTTTTGTCCTATCCATGACTGAAAGGGAGATACTGAAGTCTCTTAGTATTATTGTATTTCTTCTTTCAATTCTGTCAGTGTTTGCTTTATATAATTAGGTGCTCTGATGTTGAGAGCGTATATATATTTATAATTGCATTATTTTCCTGGTGGATTGGCCCTTTTATCATTATATGGTGTTCTCATTTGTCTTTTGTAACATGTTCTCCTTAAATCTCTTTTGTCAGATGTGAGTATAGGTAACCCTGATCTCTTTTGCTTAACTTTTGCATGGAATATATTGTTTCATCCTTTTACTTTCAATCTATGTATGTCTTTAAATATAAACACTGTCTTGCAGACAGCTTGTAGTTGGATTTTGTTTTTTATTCATTTTACACTCTATGTGTCTCAATTGAGGAGTTTAATTCATTTTTTTCAAGGGGAGACATTAACATTGCCATTTTGTTAATTGTCTTTTGTTTGTCTTGCAGTTCTTTTGTCCATCTTTTCCTTTCGTCCTGTCTTATTGTGGTCTATTTTTTTTGTATTGATAAGCTTATTTTTTCATTTCTGTTTTTATATCTTTTTATATCTTCTTTTTATATCTTCCATAGGTGTTTTATTTGTGGTTATCATGGGGGTTATGCTAAATATTTTATAACAGTCAAAATAGATACATGCTAACTAGAGAAATGGATAAATTCCTAGAAACATACAACCTACAAATACTGCAAAATGAAAAATATAGAAACTCTGAATAGATATATAACTAATAAGAAGATTGAATCAATAATTAAAAATCTCTCAACAAAGAAAACCCAAGAGATGACTTCAATAGAAAATTTTACCAAACATTTAAATAAGATTTAATGTTAGTCTTCCTCAAACTCTTGCCAAAAAATGATGAGGAATGAAACATTAAAGCTCACTTTCTGAGGTCAGCTACCACCCTGATACCAAACCCAGAAAAACAACACCAGAAATGAAAATTTCCTATACTTCTATACTACTATATTTCTAATAAATCTACTGTCATCAAAAAAAGGAGGAAGGAAAAGTATAGGTCAATTACCCTGATAAACATAAAAGCATAAATTCTCAATAAAATGTTAGCAAACTTAATTCAATAGCACATTAAAAATAACATAAATGAAAAGCCCACAGCTAACATCATACTCAATGATGAAAAGCTGAAAGCTTTCTCACTAAGATCAGGAGTAAAGCTAGGATATCCACGCTCACCAATTTTATTCAACATAGCACTAGAAGTCTTAATCTGAGCAGTTAGGAAAGAGAAATAAGTGAAAGATATCTAAATTGGAAAGAAAGACGTAAAATGATCTCTGTTTTCAGGTGACCTGATATTATATAGAGAAAACCCGAAAGATCCTTCAAAAAACACGTTCAAATTAATAAACAAATTATGTAAAGTTTTAGTATTCAAAAGCAACATAAAATATCACTTGTATTTCTATACATGAATAATGAACTATCTGAAAGGAAATAAGAAAAATAACCCCATTTACAATAACATCAAAAATAATAAAATACTTAAAGATAACATTAAAGATAGTGAAAGGCTTGTACATTGAAAGCTACAAAACGTTGACAAAACAAATTTCAAAAGACATAAACAAACATAAAGACAACATTTTTATGAATCAAAAGACTTAATATTGTTAAAATGTCCAGCTACCCAAAGCAATCTACAAAATTCAGTGCGATCCTAACCAAAATCCCAAAGTTATATATTTTTTTAAACTTAAAAAACAATTCTAAAATTTCTGTGGAATCAAAAAGAACCCTTAATAGCCAAAATAAATTTTTTTTAAATTTTTTTATTCTACAATTGTGGGGTACCATTCAGGGTTAGGCATACAAATGTTTATTGTGCAGGTACCCTTGTTGATGACGTGTGCCCTATTGCCCAGGCAGATTCCCACTACTGCCAATCCCACCTCCCTGCCCCCTACACCTCTGCAGTTTCCCACTACTGTCAGTCCTTTTCTTATAGTAATATGATAGTTGTTCAAGATTCACTTAAGAGTGAGAACGTGTAATACACAGTTCTTTGTTTCTGTGAAAAACCACTCAATATTTTAGATTCCAAGTCCATTCAAGTTACTGCAAATTTCATGATTTTGCTCTTCTTTATGGCTGCATAATATTCCCTTATGTTTATCTACCACATTTTTTAATCCAGTCCTTTTTTTGATGGTTAGCATGGTGGGTTCCATGTTCTTGCTATTGGAAACAATGCTGCAATCAACATACATATGCAGTTATCTTTTTTATAGAGTGATTTGAGTTCTTCCAGGTATATTTCACGTAGGGTGATTGCAGGGTCATATGGAAGGTCAAATTTTAGAACACTTAGGGACCACCACACTGATTTCCATAGAGGCTGTACTAGTTTACACTCCCACCAACCATGTCGACGTGTTCCCTTTTCACCACATCTTCTCCAGCATCTGTTATTTTTTGAGTTATTGATGGTGGCCATTCTGACTGGAGTTAGGTGGTATCTAGTTTAGTTTTAATTTGCATCTCCTTGATAATTAGTGAGCCTGAACATTTTTTCATGTATCTGTTGGTCGCTTGTATGTCTTCCTTTGAGAAGTATCTGTCATATCTTTTGCCCATTTTGTAATGGGGTTGTTTGTTTTTTTCTTTTCAGCATGATTGAGTTCCTTGTAGATACTTGATGTTAGGCCTTTGTCAGACATGGAGTTGGCACATACTTTTTTCTAGTCTGTGGGCTGCCTCCCTGCTCTCTTGCTGGTTTCTTTGATTTTGCAGAAGCTTGTCAGTTTGATGAGGTCCCACGTGTCTAACTTATCTCTTATGGCATGGGCACTTAGGGTTTTGAACAGGAATTGGTTGCCAGTTCCGATTTCCATAAGAGTGTCTCCTGAATTTTCTAAGGTTCTTATAGTTTGAGGTTTTATGTTTAGGTCTCTGACCCATTTATGGTTTATTTTTGTGTATGGGGATATGTAGGGGTCCTGTTGAAAGCTTCTGCATATGGTCAACCAATTTTCCTAGCACAATTTACAGAATATGTACTCCTCTGCCCAGTGGTTGGTGGTGGAGACTTTGTCAAAGTCTCCATCTTTCTCAATCATCTGAAATATTTTCAATAGGATTAGTATCAGTTCTTCCTTGTATGTTTTGTAGAATTCTGCTGGAAAGCCATCTGGTCCAGGACTTTTTTTTTTTTTTGTAGGTAGTTTTCTCATGACATAGTCAATTTCCTAGATTGTTATTGGTCTATTTATTTTGGGTCTCAATTTCTTCTTGTTTCAACCTGGGGAGGTTGTGTGATGTCAGAAAGTCCTCCATTTCCTTTGTTTTCAAGTTTGTTTCCATACAAGAGTACATATTAGTCTCTGATAATCTTTTGTATTCCTCCAGTGTCAGTCATGGCTTCAACTTTTCTGTTTCTGATTTTATTTGGACTTTTTCTCTTTTTCTTGGTCATTCTAGCTAGGGACCCTCAATCTTGTTTACCCTTTCAAAGACCAGCTTCTGGTTTCGTTGATTTTTTTATATTATCTTTTTGTTTTCTATATCCCAGATTTAGGTTTTTATTTTAGTGATTTGGATTCTTCTGCTGAAGTTAGAGTTTTGGTGTTCTTGCTTTTCAAGCTTCCTTAGGTTTTGGTAAGATGTTTATTCATTTTCATTTGTGTTTAGGTATCTTTTAATCTCTATTTTGATTTCCATGTTGACCCAAGAGTTGCTTAGCATCACACTGTTTAGTGTCCATGTCTTTGTGGTTTATCCACTGTGGTCTGAGAAGGTGCATAGCAGAATTTGAATATTATGAAATTTGTTTATGCTTTATTTATGGTCAAGGATGTGGCTGATCTTAGAGTATGTTTCATGTGGTGATGAGTAGAATGTATATTCTGTAGTCGTAGGGTAGAGTGTTCTGTAGGTATCAATTTTTTTTCCATTTGGTCAAGAGTCACAATGAGCTTCTGGATTTCCTTGCTGATTTTTTTGTTTGGATGATCTGTCTGGGGTTGTGAGTGGGGTATTTAAGTCCCCAGCTATGATGGTGTTAGAGTCAATATCTTTTTAAAATTTGTCTAGAAGTTGCTTTATGAAAGTTGGTGCTCCTATGATCGGGCATATATGATTAAGATGGATATTTCTTGTCGATGGATCAAAACTTTTATCATTATATAGTGACCTTCTTCATCTTTTTAAGTTTTTGAGAGCTTAAAGAGTATTTTATCTGATATTATGATCACATCTGCTGCTTTCTTTTGTGTTCTGTTCACCTGAAATTTTGCTTCCTATTCTCTTACTTTGAGTCTGTGAGTGTCCTTATTGATGACATGAATCTCTTGGAGACAGAATATTGTTCCCTCATGATATTTTATCAATTTTGCCATTCTATGTCTCTTCAGTGGTGTATTTAGTTCATTCACATTTAGGCTAATTACAGAAATGTGAGAGTTTATCCCTGTCATGAGGTTCTTATAGAGCTGTTGTTGTTCCTGTTTGTTATCTTTCTTTTGATTTTTGGGTTGATTCATGTGTTTTCTTCAATCTTTTTCCTGTACTCTCATGAAGAATGTTGTCATTCTTTTTTCCCTTTCTTCTGTGTTTAATACTTTCTTAAGTGTTTCTTGTAGAGCTGGTCTAGAGGCAGCATAAGTTCTTAGGGATTGTGTGTCTGGGAAAGATTTTAATTCTCCCTCACTAATGAAGCTTAGCTTAGTTGGGTAGGTTATTCTTGGTTGAAATTGTTTATCTTTAAGAACTTTGATGATTGGGCTCCAAGCTCTCCTAGCCTGAAGTGTTTCTATAGATAAATCTACTGCTATTCTAATTGGTCTTCCCCAGTAGGTAATATGACCTTTTTCTCTTGTTGTCTTTTGGGTTTTTTCTTTTATACCTACTTTGTTTAGGCAAATTACTATGTGTTTAGGAGTTGGTCTTCTCATTTGTTGTCTTGCAGGGGTTCTCTGAATCTCTTGTGTTTGAATGTTCACATTACTGATGAGCTGAGGGAGGTTTTTTTAAATAATTTCATGAAATGTTTGTTCCAGGGTGGTCTCTGTTTCTCTTTCTGTCTCAGGAAGTCCAATTAATCTTAGGTTCAGCCTCTTGAAATAATCGCCCACCTCTTGAAGGTTTTGATTTATCTCTTTAATCTGCTTTTCTATGTTTTTGAAAGTTTGTATTAGTTCTATATTTTGGTCCTCAAGCACTGAGATTCTTTCTTCTGCTTGGCTAATTCTGCTTTCCATGTCTATCAGTTTGTTATTTATTCCATTCACAGTATTCTTTTCTGCTGTTATCTCACTTATCAACTCCTTCCTATTTTCCTCTTGACTCTCCTCAATTCTATTTATTCTCTCTATTAATGTCTTCATATCTGGGTTTGTAGTTTGAGACCAGTCATTCTGGGTGCTCTTCAATGTTTGTGGTTCGAAGACTGTTTTCTCAGTGTCTGATCTCCCAGGTGTCTGTGTAAGATTCATATTCTTCTTTTGTTTTTTCTTTATTTGTGTAGATTTTCCTCCCTCCCAACTTTTTCCCCCTCTTCTTTAATTCTGTTTTTCAGGGATGGCAGGGTTGCTTTTACTTCTGTTTGCTCTGTCTCCTATTTTTCTTTATGTGGATTCTCTGGCTTCGTTCAATTCTGAAGCTGGACTGTGGGTTGTGGGCTGTACCTTTTGCAGTTTAGAGGTTTAATTGAGGAGGGAGCTGTGATTCAGTATCTATCTGTAGATCTCAGTATGCACTGACAGGTTTATGGGCACCCAGGAACTCACTTCCCACTGCCTTACAATCTGTCCATGCAGTGAGGGTATAGATTTGCTCCTTGGAGGTAAAATGAGGTAAGAAAATGGAAAATAATGGAAAAAGGAAGAGGGGGCAAGAGGAAGGAATAGAGAGAGAAGAATAAGATGGAAAACAGACAGACGTACCAACTAACAAAAGAGACACAAAGACAGAAAACAGTTAAAAAAAAAACCTAAAACATACAGATAAGCACACAACCACACAGTCCAACAAAAATCTGCATATTGATGTACTCTTCCCATACACAAACAGGAAGTCTAAAGAATAGAGAAAAAAAAATCAGTAAAATAACAGAAATAATGCAAATACAAAAACATTATCAAAAACAAAAAGGGAAAACAAACTAAAACAACAAACAAACAGACAAAAAATAAAAAAATAAAAACAAAGAACCAAACTCTGCCTGAGGTCGTTCCTGTAAGTCCAATGTCCTTACAGCTCTGATCTCTAGTCCCTCTCCTCTGCTCTCAGAGCAGGCAGATAGAGTTGCTCACAGCTTGGGTCAGATGCCTCAGGCCTACTTTGGATGGAGGGTGGATCAGATCTGAACTCAGCTGGCTTGCTGCCTGTCAAGTCTGCCACTCATATCTGACCTGTCAGTGTGCTTTTTTCACCTTTTTAAATTATTTTTTTTCTTTTTGTTCCTTTAACTGAATAATTTCCAATGATCTTATTTCAAGTTTGCTGAATCTTTCTTTTTGCTTGATCTAATCTGCTATTGAACTCCTCTAGTAAATTCTCAGCTTGGTTGTATTCTTAATCTCCAAGATTTTGGGGGTACATTTTATTATTGTTTTTCTTTTTGTTTAAACATTCACTTTGTTCATGCATTGTTCTCCTGGTCTCAGTAAGCATATTTATGATACTTATTTTAAATTTCCTGTCAGGTAAACAATATATCTTCATTTTGTTAGAACTATTTCTGGAAATTTATCTTGTTCCTTTGTTTGGAACATATTTCTGTTTTCTTCATTTTCCTCATTTTGATTGATGTGTATGCACTTACAAAAGAGTCAACTTCTCCTGTCTTCACAAACTGGTGTCATTGAGAAGATCCTCACCAATCAGCCTGGCTAAATATTCTGAAAGCTTTTCAAATCTTATTGCTAGTCAAAGCTGCTCTCTTTGTTCTTAAGTGAGGTGTCCCCATGAATCTAGAGTGTGCTAGATCCCATCAATGCTCTGAGGTAAACTGGAGTCAATTTTTTAAGCAAGACCCCAGAGAATCTGTATCATTACATGCTCTATCTATCACATTTCTTTACCAGGGATAAGTTGGGGTTTAGAGTTTTTAGCCCATTTACTCCAAACTGAACCAGGGAGAGAGGTTGTGTTCACATTTTTCATGCTATAGCCAACCATTGTCTTTGTTCTCACAGCCCCCAAGTGAGTATAATATGCTGGGTTATGTTAATGGTCTAAAAATAGGCAAGGAAAATCCTGTTCTCCGAGCATCTCTCAGAAATTTTGTGTATTAGTTACATGCTCTAACTTGTACCTTCCCCTCAGACAATATGGGGGCTAAGGTTTATTGTCTCCTTGTCTATACTGAACTGAGGGGGTGAGCTATGGTGAATGCCTACCAGCTTGTCCAACCCATCACATTTTTCTTCTGTAGCCCCCAAGGGACTAGCATATGCCAGGCTTAAACAGCTCTCTAAGACAGGTGAGATATATTTCAGTGTCTTGGGCAGCACTCAGGAAATTTGAGACATTAGCTGGGCTCGGTGGCTCAGCCTGTTATCCCACGCCTTTGGGAGGCTGAAGTGAGTGGATTGCCTGAGCCAGTGGGTTTGAGAACTGCCTGGGCAACTTGGCGAGACCTCATCTCTACAATAAAAATCAAAAATTAGCCAGGTGTGGTAGCGCACGCCTGTGGTTCCAGCTACTTGGAAGGCTAAGGCGGAAGGATTGCAGGAGCCCAGCAGGTTGAGGCTGCGGTGGCTAGGAGTGGCCACTGCACTCCAGTCTGGGTGACAGAGTGAGACTCCAACTCAAAAACAAACAAACAAACAACAAAACAAACAAACAAACAAAAAAGAATGTAGAGAGCTAGACAAAAATGATGATGACTTGAACTAGTTGTTTTGGTAAACAAAATAGAGAGATGACTAGTAACATCTAAAGATTATTATTAGGCAATATTAGAGGTATAATTAAGATGAGCAGCCATGGATTCTCCAACAGTGCTTGTAAACCTAGGGGTAAGTGGGAAGAGAGTGAACAAATGAACTGATTGAGACTTTTTGGACATGGTCTGTAAAGGCAATAGAAGGACAATGGAACATGGGAAAAGGAATGTTAATGGGAAATGTTATGCAGTTTGGATTGCAAAGGAACTGAAAACTGAAAGGGGTTGATATGTTGAAAGAAAATGAAGAGGTCAAGGAGCTAAAGTTCTTAATGATATAAGAAAATAAGTGAATTGATAGTTTAAGTTTTCAAGCCTGAAGAAATTCTAAGCATTGCTGAGTGAGTGAGATATGAAAACTGTTAGGAATGAAGTGAAGACATTATGAATTTAGAGTGGTAAATGAGTCATCCACATAGACTTTGAAGTAACTAATGATACTTTCAATATTTGGATGGAGAAAAAGAATGATCTAGGTGGAAAAATCTTCAAATATGACTAAAAGATTGGTGAATATAGATGACAAGGAAGGATAGAAGATGATAGTAGGTAATGTAACTGGAAGCTGAATGTCTCAAATGAGAAGGAATTTCAACTATAGGTAAAGAAACAATCATATTATCTGCTATATTTATAATGTAAATAAAGGCTTATTATATCATATGTATAGTTAGACATACATAGATGTATATATCAGTGTTAAATATACATATACTTCCAAGAAATAAAATTTAATGCCTGGAAAAATTAACAACGTAAAAAGAAATACAAACAGATCCTGAATTACAATGGCATTACTTAAAATTTTTTGACTTTACAATATTTCAAAATCCATATGCATTCAGTGGAAACCATACTTCAAATTTTGAATTTTTTTTTTCTTGGCCTAGTGATATACAATGTGATATGCTCTTGTGATATGGCAGTGAGCTGCAACCCCCAGTCAGTCACAGTAATACAAGTGTTCTGAGCATATTTAAGGTAGTCTAGGCTAAACTATGATGTTTGGTAGGTTAGGTATATTAAATGCATTTTCAACTTTCAATATTTTCAACGTATATTGAGTTTACCAGAACATAATTCCATTGTCAATCAAGTAGCATCTGTCCTAGATTTAAATATGTATGTAGTGCTCTCAGTTGTCGTGTGGTTTCAAGTTAACACTAGATAAAATGAGATTCCAGTGTACTTCTTGTGAACTCATTCTATTTTTATTTTTTATTTTTTTTGAGTTGGAGTCTCACTCTGTCGTCCAGACTGGAGTGCAGTGGCCACTCCTGGCCACCGCAGCCACGACCTGCTGGGCTCCAGCGATCCTTCTGCCTCAGCCTTCCAAGTAGCTGGAACTATGGGCATGTGCTACCACACCCGGTTAATTTTTGATTTACTGTAGAGATGAGGTCTCACCAAGTTGCCCAGGCGGGTCTTGAACCCACGGGCTAAGGCAATCCACTCACCTCAGCCTCCCAATGCACGGGATTACAGGCTGAGCCACCGAGCCTGGCTGTGAACTAATTTTAAATAGAAATGTCTTATTAATGAAACTCAAGGAGAAGTTTAAGTTTATGTTTCATAATTGTCTTACAACACAGAGGATAATCTAAATTGAGTAGAAGTTATTTTTAAAATATTGGTCTCTAAAACACCTTAAAATTGACACAATCATAATACTAATCATTATGCATTAAATTCAAAGATGTGCTATAAGTTCACCATGAATTCAACATATAAAATGTTTATTCATATAAAGCAGCAAAACTATTTTCTGGATAGTTGGCTTAGGCTAAGGATGTGACCAAAACCAGAGAACAAAGTATAATTTATAATTAGTACATCAAACAACTTTACCCTATACCTAGGACCCAGGATGCTTTACAGCAGAACTCCACCCAGCCCTGTTGTTCCAAGGATGCATCCTCAGGCTCTGATCCTTTTCAATTTGCCGTTTCCCACAAAACATTATCATTAAACCAGTCATTTCCAGAAGAATATTTTTTGAATTATGGCAACTTTACATTTCTGCACTGTTTATTTTGGTAGTCACTGGCCATAGGTCCCATTACAGCATTTAAAGTAAGGCTAGTGTGACTGAGGGACTGAATTTTAATTTTCTTTAATTTTAAATAATTTAAATGTAAATAACAATATATCTAAAGGCTATCATATTGGAGAACACAGCTTTAAACATTGTTATATAACCTAAAAACATACTAAATCCTAATGAGTCAATGTCCAATCAACAATGTCCCTTCAAGATGACCACAATTTTAACATTGTAGGTACAATGATTTAATACAGGGAACTGATTCTATAATAATTAAATGGCAGGAACACTGACACATTGACAACACAGCAGGAACTTTTGGGGATGAAGGTTTTATATAGGAGCCAGAAATTTCATCACACAGACAATAGTTACTTATGCTTGCATATAAAACTGACCTTGGTAGAATAATTTGCTTGTTAAATTCTTAGCTTATTGACAAGTCACATATCTTACGTCCATAAGTTATAAAATCAACATATTTACATCTGTTTCACAAGCTAGAACTCTCTTCTTGGCCAATACTCTTGTATTTTTTAAAAAGTGCATGTGCACTGAGATCTCCAGATTGGGGGTATTAGTGCATAAAAATCTTCAGAGAAAGGTTAACCTAGGGAGAAAGAGTTCCAGTATTCCAATGGATCATTTAAAACAATTTTATTTTTCTATATTTCAATTTTATTTTTGTTTTCTCATTTCATTCAACACTACTCCAGCAGTATTGTTTAGTTTCTAAAATAAATATTGCTGAGAACAGGGGTTCTCAAGATTCTTGTTCTTATTAGAATCAGATATATTGAAGTATTAGAGTATCAGACATTGAAAAAAATCACTTCCAATACTTTTGAATGACATTTTGAAATTATACTCATTTACTTACTATGGATTGCAGTTTCTTCTCCAGCTATTCTTAAATATGAACTTTTTGCAGCTATACTGTTTAATTCTGTGCCTAATAAACATGCCCTGTACCCTTCTTGCTTTGTTTCTTCCAGTTTACTCTGGGTCTCAATATCAATTTTCTAACTTTAAAAGTAAGTGTCAGAAAGTCCTACATTTCATTTAGGTTTTCAAGTTTGTTTCCATACAGGTGTACATAAAAATCTTTGATAATCTTTTGTATTTCTTCAGGGTCAGTTGTGACTTGACCTTTTACTTTCTGATTGTGTTTATTTGGGCTTTTTCTCTACTTTTCTTGGTCAGTCTGGCTAAATGTTCATTAATCTTGTTTATCCTTTCAAAGAACCGGCTTTTTGTTTTGTTGATTTTTTTCTTTTTTTAATTTTTATTTTAAAATTGTGGGGTACAATTCAGGGTTAGGTATACAAATATTCATTGTGCATGCACCCTTGTTGATGAGGTGTGCCCCCCTTTCCCCAGGCAGATATCGACTATTATCAATCTCACTTCTCTGCACTCCCACCCCCCACCATTTCCTGCTACAGTCAATCCTTTTCTTATAGTATTATGGTAGCAGTTCAAGGTCCACTTATGAGAGAGAACATGTGATACTCAGATCTTGGTTTCTGTGAGAGATCACCCAATATTATAAACTCTAATTCCATCCAGATTGCTGCAAAGTTCATGATTTTTTTCTTCATATGGTTATGTAATATTCCATTGTGTATATATACCACATTTTTTTTTATCCAGTCTTCTTTTGATGGGCAGCATGGGTGGTTCCATATTCTTGCTATTGTGAACAATGCCGTGAAAAACATATGTGTGCAGGTATCTTTTTTATAGAATGATTTGAATTCTATGAAGTATGTTTCCAGTAGGGGGATTGCAGGGTCATATGGAAGGTTGATTTTTAGAACTCTTAGGAATCGTCACACTGATTTCCACAGAGGCTGTAATAGTTTACATTCCCACCAACAGTGTAGAAATGTACCCTTTTCACCACATCCTCTCCAACATCTGTTATTTTTTGAGTTATTGATGGTGGCCATTCTGACTGGAGTTAGGTGGTATCTCAGTATAGTTTTTATTGGCATCTCCTTGAAGACTAGTGAGGCTGAACATTTTTTCATGTATCTGTTGGCTGCTTGTATGTCTTCTTTTGAGAAATGTCTATTCATATCTTTTGCCCACTTTGTTATGGGGCTGTTAATTTTTTTATTTCCAGCATATTTGAGTTCCTTGTAGATCCTTGATGTTAGACCTTTGTCAGACATGGAATTAGCCAATACTTTTTCCCTGGCTGTAGATTGTCTCCCTGCTCTCTTGATGATTTCTTTGGCTTAGCGGAAGTTTGTCAGTTTAATGAGGTCCTAATTGTCTATCTTATCTCTTATGGCCTGGGCACTTCAGGTTTTGATCAGGAATCGGTTGCCAGTTCCAACTTCCATAAGAGTGTCTCCTGCATTTTCTAAGGTTCTTATAGTTTGAGGTTTTACATTTAAATCTCTGATCCATTAAGTTAATTTTTGTGTATGGAGATAGGTAGGGGTTCTATTTCAATCTTCTGCATGTAGTCAGCCAGTTTTCCCAGCACCATTTACTGAATAGGTTCTCATTTCCCCAGTAGTGGGTGGTGGAGGCTTTATCGAAGATAAATTGTTGAGAAATTGAGGTTTTGCTTCCGGAATCTCAATTCTATTCCATTGGTCTATAAAGTTTTTTTGTTTTTTGTTTTTCCTGAGGATTGTTTTAGCTATTCTTGTTTGTTTATGTTTCCATATGAATTCCTATGTTATTTTTTCTAGGTCTGAGAAGAATGTTGCTGGTAATCTGATGGGTATTGCATTAAATCTGTAGATTGCCTTAGGTAGAATGGATATCTTAACAATGTTGATTCTTCCAATCCATGAGCATGGAATATTTTTCCACTTGTTTGTGTTTTCTTTGATTTCTTTGGCAGTGTTTTGTAGTTTTCATTGTAAAGGTCTTTCACATCTCTGCTTAGGAAGATGCCTAGGTATTTCATTTTTTGTGTGGCTATTGTGAATGGAATTGTGCTTTTAATTTGGGTTTCTGTTTGTTTATTATTGGTGTATAGAAATGAAATTGTCTTTTTCATATTGATTTTATACCCTAAGACTTTGCCAAAGTCATTTATTAATGCAAGGAGATTTTTGACAGATTCTTTTAGGTTTTCAAGGTATACAATCATGTCATCTTCAAAGAGAGATAACTTGACTTCCTCTTTTTCTATTTGGATACCCCTGATCGCCTTCTCTTCTCTGATTGCTCTAGCTAGGACTTCCAAAACTATATTGAACAGGAGGGGTGAGAGTGGGCACCCTTGTCTTGTTCCAATTTTCAGGGGAAACGGTTCTAATTTTTGTCTGTTTAGCAGTATGCTGACTGTGGGATTCTCACTGATGGCTCTTACTATTTTGAAGTATGTTCCAACTATGCCTAGATGTTCGTGGTTTTTATTAGGAACGGGTGCTGGATTTTATCAATAGCTTTTTTTGCATCTAATGATATAATCGTGTTGTTTTTGTTTTTATGTCTGTTGATGTATTTAATTACATTTATGGTCTTACAAATGTTGAACCAGCCTTGTACTCTGGGGATGAAGCCTACTTGGTTGTGATGGATGATTTTTTTTTTTTTTTTTTGAGTTGGAGTCTCACTCTGTCACCCAGACTGGAGTGCAGTGGCCTCTCCCGGCCACCACAGCCTCGACCTGCTGGGCTACGGCTATCCTTCCGCCTCAGCCTTCCAAGTAGCCAGAATTACAAGCATGTGCTACCACGCCTGGCTGATTTTTTTTGATTTATTGTAGAGATGAGGTCTTCCTGCCCAGGTGAGTCTCGAACCCGCAGGCTCAGGCAATCCACTCATCTCAGCCTCCCAAAGGCACGGGATTACAGGCTGAGCCACCAAGCCCGGCTTGTGATGGATGATTTTTGAAATGTATTGTTGAATCTGGTTTACTAGGATCTTGTTGAGAACTTTAGCATCTGTGTTCATCAAAGATATTAGCCTGCAGTTCTCTTTCTTTGTTGGGTCTTTACCTGGCTTGGGTATCAATATGATGTTAGCTTCATAAAATGATTTGGGGAGAGTTCCATCTTTCTCAATCAGCTGAAATACTTTGAATAGAATTGGTATCAGTTTCTCTTTGTATGTCTTGTAGAATTCTGCTGAAACACCATGTGGTTCAGGGCTTTTTTTTTTTTATGTAGTTTTCTTATGACATAGTCAATTTCCTGGATTGTTATGGACTGTTATTTGTCTATTTAGGGTCTTGATTTCTTCTTGTTTCAACCTAAGAAGATTATGTGTTGTCAGAAAGTCCTCCATTTTCTTTACGGTTTCAAGTTTGTTTTCATACAAGTGTACATCGTAGTCTCTGATAATCTTTTGTATTTCTTCAGGGTCAGATGTGACTTCATGTTTTGTGTTTCTGATTGTGTTTATTTGGACTTTTCTCTTTTTTTCTTGGTCAGTCTAGCTAGGGGACCAATGATCTTGTTTATCCTTTCCAAGAACCAGCTTTTTGTTTTGCTAACTTTTGGTATTTTTTTTTCTATGTCCTAGATTTGGGCTTTTATTTGGTGATCTGGATTCTTTTGCTGAAGTTAGGGTTTTAATGGCCTTGCTTTTCCAGCTTCATTAGGTGACTTGTTTGACTGTTATCTTGTGATCTTTCCATTTTCTTCATGTCTGTTTGCAGAGATGTGAATTTCCCTCTTAATATTGCATTCATAGCATCCCAGAGATTTTGGTAAGCTGTTTCTTCATTTTCATTTTTTCCAGGTATCTTCTAATCTCTGTTTTGATTTCCCTGTTGACCCAGAAGTTGCTTAGCATCATGCTGTTTAGTGTCCATGTCTTTGTGGGTTTTGGGGGAATCTTGTTAGTGTTGATATTTATTTTTATTCCACTGAGTTCTGAGAAGGTGCATGGCAAAATTTCAATCTTATGAAATGTGTTTATGCTTGATTTATGGCCAAGGATGTGGTCAATCTTAGAGTACATTCCATGTGGTGATGAGTATAATGTATATTCTGTGGTCAATGGGTGGAGTTTTCTTTAGGTATCAATTAAGTCAATTTGGTCAAGAGTCAGATTGAGGTTCCAGATCTCTTTGCTGATTTTTAGCCCCAATGATCTGTCTAGGTTTGTAAGTGGTGTATTAAAGTCCCCAGCTCTGATAGTGTTAGAGTCAATATCTTTTTTCAGTTTGCCTAGAAGTTGTTTTATGAAAATCAGTGCTCCTATATTGGGTGTATATGTTTAGGATGGATATTTCTTATTGATAGAGTGAACCTCTTATCATTATGTAGTGACCTTCTGTTTCTTTTTTTAATTTTTGTTGGCTTAAAGAGTATTTTGTCAGAAATTAAGATCACAACTCCTGTTTTCTTTTGTGGCCCATTCACCAGAAATTTTGCTTCCCATCCTCTTACCTTGAGCCTGTGAATGTCCTTTCTGGTGAGATGAGTCTCTTGGAGACAGTATATTGTTGTCTCATGATATTTTATCAATTTTGCCATTCTATGTCTTTTCCGTGATGTATTTAGTTCAGGCTAATTATTGAAATGTGAGGGTTTATCTCTGTCATGAGGTTCTTATAGAGTTGTTGTTGTTCCTGTTTGTTTGTGTTTTTCTTTTGGGTTTTGGGTTGATTCATGTGTATTTTCAATCTTTTTCCTGTAGTCTTGTAAAGTACATTGTTGTTCTTTTTTCCTTTTCTTCTATGTTTAATACTTTCTTAAGTGTTTCTTGTAGAGATAGTCTAGAGGCAGCATCAGTTCTTAGGGATTGGATTTCTGGGAAAGATTTTAATTCTCCCTCACTGATGAAGCTTAGTTTGGCTGGATATATTATTCTTGGTTGAAGTTGTTTATCTTTGAGAACTTTGAAAATTGAGCTCCAAACTCTCACAGCCTAAAGTGTTTCTGTAGATAAATCTGTTGCTATTCTAATTGGTCTTCCGTGGTAGGCAGTCTGACCTTTTTCTCTTGCTTCTTTTAAGATTTTTTTCTTTTATACCTACTTTGTTTAGGGAAATTACTGTGTCTGGGAGTTGGTCTTCTCATTTGTTGTCTTGTATGGGTTGTCTGAACCTCTTGTGTTTGAATTTTTTGCATCACTGATGAGGTGAGGGAAGTTTTCTTGAATAATTTCATGGAATGTTTGTTCCAGAGTGGTCTCTGTCTCTCTGCCTCAGAAAGTCCAATAACCATTAGGTTCGGTCTGTTGAAGTAATCATTCATCTCTTGAAGGTTTTGCTCTGTCTTTTTAAGCTTTTTTTATGGTTTGGACAGCTTGGGTTATTTCTATATTTTGGTCCTCAAGCTCTGAGATTCTTTCTTCTGCTTGGCTAATTCTGCTTTCCATGCTTATTAGTTATTTATTTCAATCACAGTATTCTTTTCTGCTGTTATCTCAGTTATCAACTCCTTCCTATTTTCCTCTCATCTCTCCTCAATTATTTTTATTCTCTCTATTAATGTCTTGATGTCTGGGTTTGTAGTATGTGACCAGTCATTCTGGGGGCTCTTCATTGTTTGTGTTTCAAAGCTCTTTTCTTAGTGTCTGACATCCCAGGGGTTTGTGTGAGACCTCTATTCTTCTTTTGGTTTTTCTTTATTTGTGCAGGTTTTCCTCCCCACTTTTTCCTTTTTTCCCTGTCTTCTTTAATTCTGTTGTTCAGGGTGGGAGGGTTGTTTTGAATTCTGTTTTCTCAACCTCCTATTCTTCCTTACGTGAATCCTCTGGTTTTGTTCAATTCTGAAACTGGAGTGTAGGTTGGGGGCTATACTTTGTGTAGTTTTGAGGTTTAATTGAAGGGAGAGTTGCGATTCAAAATCTATCTGTAGATTCCAGTATCCACTGACAGGTTTATGGATACCCTGGACCCCTCTCCCCACTGCCTTGCAATCTGCCCATGCAGTGGGAGTATAGGTTTGCTCCCTGAAAGCAAAATGAGGTAAGAAAAAGGAAAAGAATGAAATGGGGGGGGAGAGGAACATGGAGATAGAGAAGAGTAAGAGGGAAAACAGACAAATGTACTAACTAACAAATGAAAAGAGAAACAAAGACAGATAAGAGTTAGGGGAAAAAAAACTAAATCATACAATCATACAGACACACAAGCTAACCAACCTCCTTATCGATATACTATTCCCCTCCACAAACATGTAGTCTAAAGAAAAAAAATCAGTAAACAAACAGAAGCAAAGCAAGTATGAAAACATTATCAATAACAGAAGAGAGGCAAAAGAGGAGAAAAAAGATGAGTAAAACAGACAAAGAATAAAAATAAAGAAACATTAAAACAAGGGAACCAAGCATGCTCTGAGATTGTTCCTCTAAGTCCAACATCCTTTCAGCTCTGATCTGTAGCTCTCATCGCAGGCTGGTAGGGTTGCTCACAGCTAGGTTCTGTTCACCCAGGCTTGCTGTGGAGGGAGGGTGGATCAGATCTAGGTTCAGCTGGCTTGCTGTCAAGTCTCTCGCTCAGATCTGACCTGTTTCTGATCTACCATTGGGGAGGGGCTTCTGTCTCTCCCATTTTGATGCTATTACCTTAGATCCCAAGTTGCAGGCTGGGCAGAGCTGGGTGGAGCTAGGTGGGGCAATGCAGCTCTCTGCCTGGTCTCAGGACTCCGACTGATCTCTGCAGAGTTCAGCTGCAGCTGGGGCCAAACTAGGGGAGGCAAAGTGCAAGATAGCTGTTCCTTGCATTTCGGCCTGGCATGGGGTGGCAGAGGCAGGGCTGGGCAGGGTGCTGCAGCAGGTGTGGAGCCCAGAACTCCATGGGAAGGGAGCTGAGGGCCTTCCAGGGCAGGCAGGGAGGTGGTGAAGGTAGTGGTGGCCGCATCAGCAATGCGGTGCATGGGAGAGCTCCACAGGGCTGGGAGCAGAGGGTCACCCAGGCCTGGGGGGAGGGGCAGCAGTGGTGACCACATCAGCAGTGATGCATGGTAGGAGGAGCTCCATGGGGCCGGAAGCCAAGGGTCGCCCCAGGCAGGTGGGACAGAGGCAGCAGCAGTGGAGGTGGCAGTGGTGGCTGAGCAGTACATGGAGCCCCTGTCTGCCAGCCTGCAGGCCTGCTCAACTGGCTGAAAAGCAGGCTGGCAGTGGCGAAAGCAGCAGCCACTGGGGGAGAGCGAGAGTCTTTATGGACACTCACTTTCACGGAGGCTCTCAAAGACCAACCTGTCCCATCACCATATTGCCGGAAGTTCAAACTTGTTGATTTTTTCTATGATATTTTTGTCTTCTATGTCTCTTATTTGGACTTTAATCTGGTGATCTGGATTCTTCTGCTGAAGTTAGTATTTTGGTGGTATCATCTTTCCAGTTCTGTTAGGTGAATTGTTAGGTTGTTAACTTGTGATTTTTCTATTTTCTTGATGTATACAATGACCACTTATGTACCTAATCTTGACTTGTACCCCACATCTTTAAAATAAAAGAATAAAATAAATTTAAAATCTCTACTGAAATAGTAGCTCTAATAGATTATGCCTAATACTTTTATATTATATATACACATAATAAAAAGTAATATACATTAAAAATAAAATAAATAAAATTAGGTGAATAGTGCTTGTGTTTTATAAGTATTTGTATTTGTATTTTGTATGAAAAAGAATGCCAATATATCATCTGGCACATGGTAAATACACAACCAATGTTTGTTTACTTATTTATTTATTTACTTATTTATTTTGAGTTAGAGTTTCACTCTTTTACCCAGGCTGGAGTGCAGTAACATGCTCACAGCTCATTGCAACCTAGAACTCCTGGGCTCAAGCAAGTCTCCTGAGTAGCTAGAAATACAAGTGCACTACCATGCCAAGCTAAGTTTTTGTTTTTTGGGTTTTTTTTTTTTTGTAAACATGAGATCTCACTATGTTGCCTAGGTTTGTCTCAACCTTTTGGGATCAAGTAATACTCCCACCTCAGCCTCCCAAAGTACTGGGATTGCAGGCACTTTGGCATGAGCTACAGTGCCTCATCAACAACAAATGTTTACATGTTAGTTTTATTTTTCTTTTCTTCTCATTTTCTTACCTCTATATATTTTTTTCCATTTATATTATGTTGTATTCTAAGGGATATTTTTGTACTTTTATTTTTATATAGCCTCGCTTTGATCATAATCTCTTTAAAGACAAGGTGGGAAAGGGAAGGCACCTTATACTTATTTGTAGATGTAACAATATCTATTATATAGTAGACGCTTAATAAGTAAAATGTTGTCAATAGATTTGTAGGGTTATATAGGAATATGCTAGAATAACATACAATGATCACACACACTTAAATGTAACATGGCTAAGGACAATTCCTTAACAGTCCTGAATCTCCAATTTTTCATATATGAAATGGAGATGATAGCAATAATATCTACTTAGAATGATTATTGTAGGATGAAGGATAAAGCAAAGCAGGGGCAGCAATTATGACAGCTCAGGTTCATACCACATCTATGTTTATGTTTATTCCATTTGAGAGAGATTTCTACATACTAGAAATGATTTAGAAGTGAGTGACCAGGGAAATTAGGTATTTAGAGCATAAAAACACGAGGGGAAAAAAGTACATAATATCATTTTAAAACTATGTAAACAATTGCTTGTGGAATCAGAAACAAATAATTCTGTCTTAACCCAAAAGAGTAAAAATAGGACTATTGGGAGAGTTATAACAATAAAGACTTCAAATTACTTCAACTTTATTTTCCTGAATTGTGCACTAGAAGAAGTCTGAAAGAAGGAAATTAAGCACGCAGATTCTAGTTCCAGCTTTGCAACTATGCAGCAGTGTGATCCTGGACAAATCATTATATTCTTTTTGAGCTTCAGTTTTAAATATTGCCCTTAAATAAAAGCTCTCAAAGAGTCAACTTGAACATTCTAAGGTCTTAATTTATATAAAAGAAAAAAAAGTTCCTTCCTGTAAAAGTCAAACTTGAGAAATTAATGTTTTCTTTTTTTCTGAGTTGGAGTCTCACTCTGTCACCCAGACTGGAGTGCAGTCTGTAAGGTAGTTTTTCTACCTTACAGAAGTTCTATGTAATACTGTCAAAATGAAATTATCAAGAAATGATAATGTCCAAGGTCACACAGTTTAATCAATAAATATTCAAGATCTACAATGAGTTAGGCATTATGAAGAGTACAAAGCAATTAGAAGGTATGGTTATTTTCTTCAAGGACCTGATAATTTGATTGGTAAAGCAGGTTTAAAACAATTTTTTTAATGAATCATGTAAGGCAGTATGTGATCAAGGACTTAAATTGTGTAATAAAAGCTAGATTCTATAAGAGTTTTGAAAAGGTGCACTGCATTACTCAAGAGAATCTCCACAGAGAAAGATTTTGCTATGGTCTGAATGTTAGTGTAAACCCCCATATTCATACGCTGGAACCTAATATCCAATGTCATAGTATTAAAAGGTGGGGTCTTTGAGAAGGCATTAAATCATATGAGCTCCATTCTCACAAATAGGATCAGTGCCCTTATAAAAGATATTTAAAAGAGTTCTCTTGCTGTTTCTGCCATGTAAGAACACAGCTAGATGGCACCATCCACAAAGGACAGCACAAGTTTTTACCAGACACTAAATCTGCTATTGCTTTGATTTGGAACTTCCCAGCCTCCAGAACTATGAGCAATACATTTCTATTGTTTATAAATTACCCACTCTGAAGTATTTTGTTATAACAGCCGAATGGATTAAGACAGTTATTAAGTAGAGCTTTCAAAGATGAATAGAAGTTGGACTGTTGAGAAGAGGTATGACCAATCTAAGTGAGGCACAATACATTAGAAAATAAAATGAAAATAGGAATAAGTGAATTGTTTTAAGGAAGACAGTGGCCCTGGTTTTTCCCTTACTAGACAAAGGTCTTAAATGTCAAGATATTGAGTTATTGTTTCAATGAATGCCTTTTCTTGCTATTCTTTAGTAGTCTTGTGCCTACATTGGATGTTGGTATTATACAATTTTCCAGAAGGTGAAGCTAGGATTCCCAGAAGATAAAATAAATAACTTAGAATCAACAAATGCAATGTAAAAGTCATTTAGCTAACAACAACAATATTTGATTTGTAGAACAATTGACTAGATAGTACAGAGTTCCAACATATTCCTGCCTCCCTACACACTTTGCCTATTAGTATCTTATGTTAGTGTTGTTCATTTGTTACAATTAATAAACCAATGATGATATACTTTCATTACCTAAATACTATATTTTACATTGTTTTACTCTTGGTGTTATAGAGTTCTACTGATTTTAATAAATGGGTTGTGATTTATCCATTACAGTATCATGCAGTATAGTCTCATTCTCCTAAAAATTCCCTGTGCTCTACTTCTTCACCCCAAGCCCCTGAAAACCATTGATCTCTTTACTGTCTGTATAGTTTTCTTTTGTCCAGATGTCATATAGCTGGAATTATACAGTGTGTTGCCATTTTAGGCTGGTTTCTTTAACCTAGCAATGTGGATTAAGGTTCCTCCATGTCACCTTTGTCCTATAATCTTTCTTATAGATCACCCCAATTTACTCAATTTCTTGATAGTCCCTTATTCAGAATGTGCTCACTCACATTCATGAGTCCCTTTCTGCTACAGGATCAATAGACATAGGACAAATTTGGGAAGCAGAGCCCTTAAAAGTGGAAAGACCTTGCCATGCCTTTCCCTGAACTTCCCTAGTTTCCTTCAAAACCTGAAGCAGTGGAAGGTCTCAGATCTGTGTACTATTCAAGAACTCTTCAAACTTATTTGCAGCTCTTGTAACATCTCTGTTTTCTATATAAAAATACCAAAGTTTAAGCTCTGCAGAAGACATTATTAAATAAAATTAAAATACTGAGCCACAGACAGGGAGAAATATTTGTAAAACTCATACAAAATAAGAGGCTTGTATCTAAAATATGCAAATAACTCTTAAAACTCAACAATAAAAAAACCACCGAATTTTTCAAATGTCCAAAATTAGACAAATACTGGAGGTATTCAATATAAGAAGTACCTACAGTAGTCAAATTTATAGATACAAAAAGTAGAATGGTGATTGCCAGTGACTGGATCAAGGAATAGGGAGCTTAATGGGTATAGTTTCAGCTTTACAAGTTGCAAATAACTCTAGAGATTGGTTGCAAAACAATGTGAATATAGGTAACACTACCAAGTTGTATGCTTAAAACTGGTTAAGATGGTAAATTGCATGTAATGTGTATGTTATCACAATTAAAAATAAAAATTTTAAATGGGTAAATGATCTGAACAGACACCTCATCAAAGAAAACACATAAATGGCAAACAAGCATATGAAGAACAGTTCAACATTATATATATTTAGAAAATTACAAATTACAACTAAAATGTGTTACCACTACACACCTCTTAGCATAGCTAAAAATTTTTTAAATGATAATACCAAATGCTAGCAAAAAATTGGAGAAACAAGAACTCTCATTCACTGAGAATGAGAATGGGAGTACAAAATGGTACAACTACTTTGGAAGACAGTTCAAAACCAAATATAGTTTTACCATATGATCCAGCAATTGTACTCCTAAGCATTTAACCACTTCTGCCAACATAAAAACCTGTACGTGAATGTTTGTAGCAGTTTTATTCATAATTGTCAAAAACTGGAAACAATAAAGATTTCCTTCAATGGATAAATTGCCCTTTTTTTAACTCAGCAATTGAAATATATGAGCTTCCCCCCGCCAATATGGCAGATTAGAGGGCTTCAAACATGCCTTACCCACCAGAACATTGTGAAATAGTGTAGAAAATCCAACACAGCAAACTCAAATTCAAGTAGGAAAAATGAATATTCATCAGAACAGCAAAGGACACCCCAGATCTCAGGGAGGATAAGTGAAAAGCACCCACAATGGCACTCTGCAAAGAAAAGTGAGTGTGAAACCTGGACCACAGGATAGAACTGAAAACTCCCTTCTGATATGTACCTTCCAATAAGGTGTCTGCAAAACTCAGAGCATGGAAGAATGCCCCATTTCTCCTAGGCCCTAGAGCTGTCTTGGGGTGAGGATGAGAGTTGGTGAGAGGGAAAGACACCCAGTAAAGTCATAGGTGTTCTCCCAATTACATATCAGAGAGGAAGGCACCATTTTTGACTGGATTCATTGTTGCAATAACAATGGCACTTTGATTTCTGCTCAAAGCCAAGGTTGCTCATTCTAGAGTAAAGGAGTAGCTCTCCACAGTCAGCACAAAACTGGAGCATGGAGATTGTCCCAGGATTTGAAACCAGACCAGACCTGGGCTCATATCAGCCTGTGACTGGGAGCAGTGGGGGACCGCCCCCTAAAGCTGTGTTTCTCTTTCAGAAAGACAGGCTGTCAGAATCAGATATTTGATATCAGTCTCTGTGTGTCACTACCTAGGTGCCTCACCTTGCCCCATCCCTCTGGGCAGTAGCAGAAAGGGGCCCCAGCAATACCAAGGAACACCCAGAATAACAGCCTAAATGACAGGAGCCTAGGAAGTGGCCACCACCCCCACACCCCGGAACTTGCATTCTGAGCATAAGGAAAGTCAGAGTAGCCACAGCTTCTCATGAACAATGAGTCCTGCAGCCTCTGTCAACTTTGCAGCCTGGAATTCTTCGGTGAGCACCACTGTTAAGAATCCCAGCCTCCCTCCCAGACTAGCTGGGTTGGTGTGCCCCAGTAAAACTGAGAAAAAGGAGGGACCCCCTCCTGCACAACTAGGAAAGTAGTCTAAGTGGCAGGAAACCAACATGAGTGATCCCCTTTTAATTTGAATCAGCAGACTGAGCAACAGGATAGTTCCTATTTTTGTTCTCCCCTCCCTGCAGATGAGCTGGGAACACAAACCACAGTGCACTTCATAGATAATTTCACTGCTCAGACAACAGCAAATAAAGATGAAGTAAATACCCATCCACATTGACAGTAGCCAGTTCCTACCTATAGGCACCACCTGCTAGCCTGGAGGATGAACACATCACAACAGGTAATTTGCTTACACCAGTATACAACACTAAGGAGCAAGTTAAGCCTCCTGAGGCCCTTGCCACCCTAGCCTCATAGGAAACAGTGGGCCAGCCCACACCCTCACTACATCATTATCACAACCAATACCTAGGAAAACCTACATACATAGACCACCTATATCAAAGTAATTCATACAGATTAGTCACCATAGTTCATCCAGATGAGAAAGAACCAGATAAATGACTCTGAAAATATGAAGAAAACACAACAGGGTTTTTCTCCTCCAAAGAGGTTCACCGATTCTTAAACAATGGAAACTAACCACAATGAAATTTCTGAAACACCAGATTGCAAATTCAAAATATTGATATAAAGAAACTCAATGAGATGCAAGCTGAAGCTGATAATCAGCACAAAGAAATTAGCAGAACAATTAAGGAGGTAAAAGGAGAGACTGACAACATAAAAAAAAGCCAAACAGATAAAAAAAAAACCAAAAAACCCCAATGGAGGAGATACAAAGCACAGTACAAATCTGCAGAAGAAATAATCTCTAAGATAGATGACAGGCTCTTTGAACTAATCTAGTCAGATAGAAACAAAGAAAAAAGAACAAAGAAGAATAAGGAAAGCCTACAAGACATATAGGGCTAGGTATATTGAACAAACCTATGAATCATAGGCATTCCAGAAAGAGAAGAAGTCAAAGTAAAAAGTACGGAAAATATACTCAAGGAAATAATTTAAGAAAACTTCCCTGGTCATGAAAGAAACCTAGACCTCCAGATACATGAAGCTCAAAGAACATCTGCAAGATATATTGCAAAAAGAACCTCACCAAGGCATATTGTTGTCAGATATCTGAAGAAAATGTGAAAGAAAATACATAAAAGCAGCAAGAAGTGCCAAATCACTTATAAATAAAAAGGCAATAGACTGACAGCAGACTTCACAGTAGAAACTCTAAAACCCAGAAGAGAATAGGTACCTATTTTAAACCTCTTTAAAGAAAAAAAAAAATCAACCAACAATTTTGTGTCCAGTCAAACTAAGTTTTACAAATGAAAGATAAATAAAGTCCTTCCCCAACAAAACAAGCACTAAGGTGATTTGCCACTACTAAACTAGCTCTACAACAGATTCCCAAAGGAGTTCTAACTTGGAAATGAAAGAACAACTCTTGTTATCACAAAAGAGCACATAAGTTCAAAGTTAACAGTGCATATAAGTAAGTACACATTAGAATCTCCAAATCACCTAGCTTGCAGCACAATGGAAGGAAGAAAATCTCACATATTAACCCTGAATATAAATGGGCTAAATGCTCCACTCTTTTAAATCAAAGTGGCAAACTGGATAAAAAAGTAAGACTCAATCATATGCTGCCTACACGAGACCCAACTACCAGCCAAAGACAGTCACAGGTTCAAAGTAAATGGGTAGAAAAAGGTAAATCAGGTGAACGGACAACAAAGACAAGGAAGAGTAGCCATCCTCATATCAGATTGCTCCGACTTTAAACCAAAAACAGTAAAACAAACAAACAAAAAGGGCAAAGAAAGACATTATATTATGTCAAAGGTTGAAATTCAACAAGACGAGCTAACTATCTTAAACATACATACACTAAACACCAGAGCACCCAGACTCATAAAGCAGATACTACTTGACCTCCAAAAAAATATAGCAATAACATAATGGTGGGTGACTTCACCACCACACTAACATCACTAGATAGATCATCAAAGCAGAAAATTAATAAGGAACCACTAGGCTTAAAGGGGACTGTAGAGTAAATGAATCTAACAGACATCTATAGAACTTTCCACTCAACAATTGCAGAACAGAACATTCTCCAAAATAGACTATATGCTTAGCAAGTCTCAATAAATTTTAAAACATCAAAATTATACCAAGCATCTTCTCAGACCACAGTGGATCAAAAATAGAAATCAACACTAAGAGGGGATCCCAAAACTACACCACTACATGGAAACTTAACAATTCACTCTTGAATGGCCCTTGAGCAGACAAAGAAATTAAGGTGAAAATCAGACAAATTATGTTGAAACTAATGAAAATGGTGACACAACATACAAAAACCTGTGGGACATAGCCAAATGAGTTCTCAGAGAAAAATTTATTGCATTAAAAGCCTTCATAAAAAATAAAAAGAGATTACAAATCGATGACCTTGCACCTCAAGGAAGTAGAAAAACAAGAACAATCTAAACCTAAATCCAGCAGGTAAAAAAAAAAAGGAAAGAAAGAAATAACAAAGATCAATGTAGAACTAAATGACATTGAAGACAAAAACAAACAAAAAAAAAAATTAAAGGATTAATAAACCAAAAAGTTGATTTTTTGAAACAAAAAAAAATCAACAGACTGCCAGCTGCACTAACTGAGAGAGAGAGAGAGAGAGACTAACTCAATAAATTTATTCAGAAATAGCAGAGGTGAAACAACAATTGATAATATAGAAACAAAAAAAGATCATCAGGGACTACCATGAACACCTTTATGGCAAGAAACTGAAAATGTAGAGAAAATGGATACATTCTTAGAAAGGTACAACTTTTCAAGACTGAACCAGAAAGAAATCCATAACCCAAATAGACCAAAAATGAAGAATAAAATTGAATGAGGAAAAAAACTCCCAACAGCAACAACAAAAACCTAGGACCAGACAGATTCACAGCCAAATTTTATCAGACATACAAAGAAGAGCTGGTATTAATCCTACTGAAATCATTCCAGAAAATCAAGGAGGAAGAACTCCTCCCTAACTCATTCTATAAAACACTGAAATAAAAATCAGGCAAAGACACAACAAACAAACCTATGATCCTGATGAATATAAATTCTTAAATCCTTACCAAAATACTAGCAAACCAAATTGAATAGAATAGCATATATATATAACAACCAAGTAGGTTTGATTCCAGGGATGCAAAGATAATTCAATATCCACAAATCAATAAACATGATATATCACATAAACAGAAGCAAAAATCAAAACTATATGATTATCTCAATAGAGGCAGAAAAGTCATTTGACAATATTTAACATCCCTTCATGCTAAAAACCCTCAACAAAATACCTCATTGAAGGAAAATACCTCAAAATAATAAGAGCCATATAAGACAAACCCACAGCCATCATCAGCATACCTAACTGGGAAAAATTGAAAACCAGACAGGATGCCCACTCTCACCACTGCTATTCATCATTGTACTGGAAGTCCTAGCAAGACCAATCAGGAAAGATAAAGAAATAAAAGATATCCAAATTGGCAAGGAGGTACTCAAACTATCCCTGT
This sequence comes from Carlito syrichta, assembly GCF_000164805.1. Taxonomy (NCBI): domain Eukaryota; kingdom Metazoa; phylum Chordata; class Mammalia; order Primates; family Tarsiidae; genus Carlito; species Carlito syrichta. Next base: position 45,924 of record NW_007253309.1, read on the forward strand.
TTGCAGATGACATGATTGTGCACCTACAACAACCTAAAGACTCTTCCAAGAAGTTTCTAGACCTGATAAATGACTTCAGTAAAGTCTCAGGATACAAACTCAATTCACAAAAATTAGTAGCATTCTTATACAACAATAACACTCAAGCCAAGAAACAAATCAAGAACTCAATCCCATTCACACTAGCCACAAGAAAGTAAAATACTTAGGAATATATCTAACTAAAGAAGTGAAAGAACTCTACAAAGATAACTTCAAAACATTGATGAAGGAAACTGTAGATCACACAAATGGCAAAACATACGATATTCATGGAATGGAAGAATCAGTATTGGTAAAATGACTGTAGTGCCCAAAGAAATCTACAGATTCAATGTAATCTTTATCAAAATACCAACTTTGTTCTTCACAGAACAAGAAAAAACAATCTTAAAGTTCATAAGAAGTCAAAGAAGAACCTGAATAGCCAAAGCAATTCTAAGCAAAAAGAACAATGGCAGAGGCATCACACTACCTGACTTCAAATTAAACCATAAGGAAACTGTAACTAAAACAGCATGGCACTGGTTCAAGAATAGACAGATTGACCAACAGAACAGAATGGAGAACCCAAAAATAAAACCACACTTCTACAACCAGCTGATCTTTGACAAAGCCAACAAAAATAGGCAATAGGAAAAGGACAGTATTCAATAAGTGATGCTGGGAATATTGGCAAACCATATGCAGAATAATGAACCCGAACCCCTATCTTTCACCATATATGAAAATTAACTCAAGATGGATCAAAAGTTTAAATATAAGACTGGAAACTATAAAAATCCTACAAACAAACAAATAAAAAACCTGGGAAACAGTATACTGGACATTGGTCTAGCAAAGAATTTACGACAAAGACCCCAAAAGCATGGCAACAAAAACTAAAATAGACAAATGGGGCTTAATTAAACTAAAGAGCTTCTGCACAGCAGAAGAAATAATTGATAGGGTGAAAAGGAACCCTATGGAATGGGAGAAAATAGTTGCAAGTTACACCTCAGACAAATGGGTAATATCCAGAATCCACAAGGAACTCAAATTAACACACACACACACACAAGCAAATAACACCATTAAGAAATGAGTAAAGGACATAGATAGACACTTCTCAAAAGACATATAAGTGACCAAAAAACATAAGAAAATGCTCAACATCACTAATCATCAGGAAAATACACACTAAAACCACAATGAGATGTCATACCAGGCAGAATGGCTATTAGTAGAGAGTTAAAGAACAACAGATGTTGGCACAGTTGCAGAGGAAATGGAATGCTTATCCACTGTAGGTGAGGTTTTAAACTAGTTCAACCTCTATGGAAAACAGTATGGAGATTTTTCAAAGAACTAAAAATTGAATTACTATTTAACCCAACAATCCCACTACTAGAGATCTACCCAAAGGAAAAGAAATCAATACATAAAAAAAGATATCTGTACTTGTACATTCATTTCAGCACTATTCACAATAGCAAAATCATGGAACCAACTTAAATGTCCAGTGGCAGTTGACTGGATAAGGAAATTGTGGTATATATGCACCATGGAATACTGCACACCCTTGAAAAAGAATGAAATCATGTCCTTTGCAGCAACATGGATGGAGCTGAAGATCATCATCCTAAGTGAACTAACTTAGAAAGAGAAAACCAAACATCGCGTATTCTCACTCATATGTGGGAGTTAAATGGCCACAAAGATGGAAGTAATAGACCTCAAGGACACCAATAATCAGGGAGGTGGGAGAGGGTTAGGGCTCAGAAACTACCTGTGGGCTACAATGTACACTATTTGGAGGATGGGCCACCTGAGAACCAATCTTTACAACTACACAATATGTCCATGTAATGAACATGCATGTGTACCCTTGACTCTAAAATAAAAATGAAAAAAATAAATAAATAAAGCAAATTAGTATCAAGCTATGCAAAAACATAGTTGGCAAGTTTAAAATAAGTGTTCATACAAAATAAATTTTTATTCTACTACTCCATTGGCCAGAAAGCACCTTACTAGTTAGATCCTAATACATTTTTTATGGCTGATCTGTCTTTATGGGGATGGGTAATAATAAATATTTATAAAATGCTTACTGAATACTAATTTCCATTCTTCTAAGTGCTACATATGGATTACTTTATTCAATGCTCAAAACCCTATGAAGTAGATACTATTGTTAAGTATATTGTACAATAGTAGAAACTAAGGCTGCTTTTCCTTCAGTGACAGGAATTTTTTCTAATTATAATTTGGGCTTGTGTGTGTGTTTGTGTGTGTGTGTGTGTGTGTGTGAACAAATGATTGTTGGTTACATGGATGCATTGCATAATGATGAAGAAGTATGGACTTTAAGTGTACCCTTCACCTCCATCTGTGCACATTGTACCCAATAGGTGATTTTTATTCCTACCCACAACCTTTCCCCTTCTGAGTCTTCAATGTCCATTATGCCATTCTATGTGTCTTTGCAGTTCCTTTGTTTAGCTTCCACTTAAAAGTGAGAACATGCAGCATTTGGTTTTCCATTCCTACATTCACCTAGGATGATGGTCTTCAATTCCATTCAGGTTGCTGCAAAAGACATTATTTCATTTCTTTTCATGGCTGAAAAGTATACCATGATGTGTGTGTGTGTGTGTGTGTGTGTGTGTGTGTGTGTGTGTGTGTATCATATTTTCATTATTCACTGATCAGTTGATGAGTATTTAGGTAGAATCCACATCTTTGCAACTGTGAATTGTGCTGTGATCAATACAAGAGTACTGGTGTCTATTTTGTATAACAATCTCTGTTCCTTTGGGTAGATACCAAAAAGTGGGAGTGCTGGATCAAATGACAGATCTACTATTAGCTCTCTGAGAAATATCCATACCAATTTGAGAGAAGTTTTACTAATTTACACTCCCACCAACAGTGAATCAGCATTCCATTTTCACTACCACAACTGCACCAACATCTATTGGTTTTTGATTTTTTAATAATGGTCATTATGGCTGGTGTAAGGTGGTATTTCATTGTGGCTTTAATTAGCATTTCTCTGATGATTAGTGATGTTAAGAATTTTTTTGAGGTGAAGCAAGATGGCGACGGCATAGGTGAACTGGTGAGATTCTCTGAACGTGAGTTCCCCCAAACGGCTATTACTTCTCTTCCCCCATCCCCCAGCCCACCACCAACCATGCTGGTGCCAGGCCCGGGAACTTCGGTCCCACGCAGAGCCAGATATGGTGGCCCCCCCCACTGCTGCTGTTCTATTGCATGTGTGGGAGTCTCCGGTACCAGCCCCCTCCAGATCCCTCCCCGGCTGCATTGTCTCCAGCCCAGCACCCAGAACCAAGCCACCGGTCACACAGGGAGGCTCTGGGTACCCGCCCCTCAGAGACACCAGTCCCATTCCTGGCTGAAGTACCCTGTGGGGGGCCCAGTGCCACTCTTGCCGCCTACTGCCTGCCCTTTGGAGCTTTGGAGCTCTGGAACTCCAGGCTCACCCTGGCTGAGGCACTCAGTGCAAGACCCCAAGCTGGGGGACCCAGACAAGTGGAGAAAAACAGATCTGCTTAAACTACCTTGCTATTCTCCAGGCAGAGACTTCCATTGCCCCGCCCACCTATCAACAAACTTTACCTCAGTTCCTAAGGCAACAGCGTGAAACAGGAGACAAAGCTCCACCCCTACACTGCAACGAAAAACAAAAGGGAGAGGCCGAAATAGGAGATCAGAGAAGTGACTCTAGTCTGATCGTTTATTTTGACTTATGATTTTATCATTGAAACTGTTAGTTTAGATCACGTTTGGTGTTTACCTTCTGACTTACAGTGTTTCTTGATTTTATTGGCCTGTTTCTGTGTAGCTATCAGTACTCTTTAGGGAATCTTTCTTACCTGTCTTTCTTCACTTCTTCCCGGCCCTGTGTCTCTTTCTCACCGGATAGTTGGTATGTATATCTGTTTTCCCTCTCGCACTTCTCTCTTTCGCTTATTTTGACTTATGATTTTATCATTGTAATTGTTGGTTTAGATCACGTCTGTTGTTTACCTTCTGATTTACACTGTTTCTCGATTTTATTGACCTGTCTCTGTGTAGCTATCAGTACTCTTTAGGGAATCTTTCTTACGTGTCTTTCTTCACTTCTTCCTGGCCCTGTGTCTCTTTCTCACCTGATAGTTGGTATGTATATCTGTTTTCCCTCTCGCACTTCTCTCTTTTGCTTATTTTGACTTATGATTTTATCATTGTAACTGTTGGTTTAGATCAGTTTGTTGTTTACCTTCTGACTTACACTGTTTCTTGATTTTATTGGCCTATCTCTGTGTAGCTATCAGTACTCTTTAGGGAATCTTTCTTACGTGTCTTTCTTCACCTCTTTCTGGCCCTGTGTCTCTTTCTCACCTGATAGTTGGTATGTATATCTGTTTTCCCTCTCACACTTCTCTCTTTCTAACTCCCTATTGACCCCCCCCTTCCTCCATTATTTTCCTCTTTTATAAGCCCCCTTTTTAAATCTAGAGACCAAGACTACATACTGCTGAATAAACAGACTGTAAAGCAGAGGGAAAAGTGAAAAAAGCCAGAAGATCCTCACAAGGAAAAACAGGTCATTGCAGAAGAGAAATAAAAACAACCCCACCTTCCCTCAAAAACAGAATTGAAGAAGGGGAGGGAAAGAGGGAGAGGAAGAAAAATCTATAGAAATGAAGAAAAACCAAAAGAAGAGTATGGGTCTCTCCCAGACGCCTAGGAGAGCAGACACTGAGAAAACTGACTTTGGAATGCAAACAATGAAAAGCCCCCAGAATGAAGGGTTTCAAACTGCAAATGTAGATATCAAAATAATAATGGAGAGATTAAAAAGAATTGAGGAGAAACAAGAAGAAACTAGGAAGGAGCTGATATCTGAGATAACAGTAATAAAGAATACTGTGAATGAAATAAATAACAAACCGATAAGCATGGAAAGCAGAATTATCCAAGCAGAAGAAAGAATCTCAGAGCTTGAGGACCAAAATATAGAAATAACCCAAACTCTTAAAAACACAGAAAATAAGCTCAAAAAGACAGAACAAAACCTTCAAGAGATGAGTGACTACCTCAGGAGGCCTAACCTAAGAGTAATCTGACTCCCTGAGGCAGAAAGAGAAACAGAGACCACATTGGGACAAACTTTCCATGAGATCATTCAAGAAAACTTCCCTTATCTAATCAGTGATGCAAAAATTCAAACACAAGAGATTCAGAGAACCCCTGCAAGACAACAAATGAGAAGACCAACTCCTAGACACATAATAATTTGCCTAAATAAAGTAGGCACAAAAGAAAAAATCCTAAAGGCAGCAAGAGAAAAAGTCCAGATCACCTACCATGGAAGACCAATCAGAATAGCAGCAGATTTATCTGAAGAAACCCTGCAGGCTAGGAGAGCTTGGAGCCCTATCTTCAAAGTACTAAAAGATAAACAATTTCAACCAAGAATAACCTACCTGGCCAAGCTAAGTTTCATCAGTGAGGGAGAATTAAAATCTTTCCCAGATATCCAATCCCTAAGAACTTATGCTGCCACCAAACCATCTCTACATGAAACACTTAAGAAAGCACTAAACACAGAAGAAAAGGAAAAAAGAACAACGTTCTTCACAAGAGTACAGGGAAAAGAATGAAATATACACGAACCAACCCCAAAACCAAAAGAAAGACAAAAAAAGAAAAAAACCAAGTGGAAGAACAACAATTCAATAAGAACTCCATGATAGGGATGAACTCTCACATTTCAATAATTAGTCTGAATGTGAATGGACTAAACGCATCACTGAAAAGACATAGAATGACAAAATGAATAAAATATCACCAGGCAACAATATACTGCCTTCAAGAGACCCATCTCACTAGAAAGGACATACTCAGATTCAAAGTAAGAGGATGGGAAACAAATTTTCAGGCAAATGGAACACAAAAGAAAGGAGGAGTCATGATCCTAATTTCAGACAAAATACCATTTAAGCTATCAAAAATTAAAAAAGATACAGAGGGCCACTACATAATGATAAAAGGCTCACTCCATCAACAAGAAATATCTATCCTAAACATATATGCACCCAACATAGGTGCGCCAACATTCATAAAGCAACTTCTAGGAAAACTAAAGAAAGGCATTGACTAACACCATCATAACTGGGGACTTTAATACACCACTCACAACCCTAGACAGATCATCAGGACAAAAAATCAGCAAGGAGATCCAGAACCTCAATGAGACTCTGGATCAAATGGACTTAATTGATACCTACAGAACATTCCATCCAAAGACCACAGAATACACATCCTACTCATCACCACATGGAACATATTCTAAGATCGACCACATAATTGGACACAAATCAAGCATAAGCAAATTTAAAAGGATTGAAATTCTACCATGCACCTTCTCGGACCACAGTGGAATTAAAATAAACATTGAAACCAACAAGGTCCCCCAAAACCCACAAAGACATGGACACTAAACAGCATGATGCTAAACAACTCCTGGGTCAATGATGAAATCAAAACAGAGATCAAAAGATACCTGGAAACAAATGAAAATGAAGAAACATCTTACCAAAATCTCTGGGAAGCCTTAAAAGCTGTAATAGAAGGGAATTTATATCCCTACAAACACACATGAGGAAAATGGAAGGAACAGAAATTCACAACCTAACAAGCTACCTAAAGAAGCTGGAAAAGCAAGTGCACAAAAATCCTAATTTCAGCAGAAGAATCCAGATCACCAAAATAAAAGCCCAAATCTAGGACATCGAAGACAAAAAGATAATAGAAAAAAATCAATGAAACAAAAAGCTGGTTCTTCAAAAGAATAAACAACATCGATGGTCCCCTAGCTAGACCAACCAAGAAAAAACGAGAAAAAAACCAAATAAGCACAATCAGAAACACAAAAGATGAAGTCACATCTGACCCTGAAGAAATACAAAAGATCATTAGAGACTACTACGTATACTTGTATGGAAACAAACTGAAAACCTTAAGGAAATAGAGGACTTTCTGACATAACACAACTTACCTAAGTTGGAACAAGAAGAAATTGAGACCATAAATAAACCAATAACAATCAAGGAAATGGACTATGTAATAAGAAAACTTCCTAAAAAAACAAGCCCTGGACCAGATGGCTTTCCAGCAGAATTCTACAAGACATTTAAGGAGGAGCTGATACCAATCCTACTGAAGGTATTCCAGGCGATTGAAAAAGATGGAATGCTCCCCAAATCATTTTATGAAGCCAACATCACATTGATACGCAAGCCAGGTAAAGATCCAACACAGAAAGAGGACTACAGGCCAATATCTTTGATGAACATAGATGCTAAAATTCTCAAGAAGATCCTAGCAAACCGGATTCAGCAATACATCTCAAAAATCATTCATCATGATCAAGTAGACTTCATTCCTGGGATGCAAGGCTGGTTCAACATTCATAAAACCATAAATGTAGCCAGGCTCAGTGGCTCAGCCTGTAATCCCACACCTTTGGTAGGCTGAGGTGAGTGGATTGCCTGAGCCCAGGTTTTCGAGACCCGCCTGGGTAGCGAGACCTCATCTCTACAATAAATCAAAAAATCAGCCGGGCGTGGTAGCGCATGCCTGTAATACCGGCTACTCGGAGGCTGAGGTGGAAGGATCGCCAGAGCCCAGCAGGTCGAGGCTGCGGTGGCCAGCAGCGGCCACTGCACTCCAGTCTGGGCGACAGAGTGAGACTCCAACTCAAAAAAAAATAAATCCCACTCTTTCCTTTTTGTGCCCTTGGAAATAAATTTTAAAAATCTCTACAGCCCACTTCAGTAAGAAGTAATTACAGAAAACTGATTTTTGCCCCATTTCCCAGGATCATAAAAATATTTCCAAGAGCAGGAATAAAAAAATTAAAAAAAAAAACAACAAGCTGGGCTTGGTGGCTCAGCCTGTAATCCTGTGCTTTGGGAGGCTGAGGTGAGTAGATCGCCTGAGCCCAGGTTTTCGAGACCCGCCTGGGTATTTGGCGAGACCTCATCTCTACAATAAATCAAAAAATCAGCCGGGCGTGGTAGCGCATGCCTGTAATACCGGCTATTCGGAGGCTGAGGTGGAAGGATCGCCAGAGCCCAGCAGGTTGAGGCTGCGGTGGCCAGCAGCGGCCACTGCACTCCAGTCTGGGCGACAGAGTGAGACTCCAACTCAAAAAAAAATAAATCCATAAATGTTATTAAATACATCAACAGATGTCAAAACAAAACCCACATGATTATATCATTAGATGCAGAAAAAGCTTTTGATAAAATCCAGCACCACTTCTTGATAAAAACCCTTGAACATCTAGGCATATGGGGAACATACCTCAAAATAGTAAAAGTCATCTACAAGAAACCCACAGCGAGCATACTCCTAAATGAACAAAAATTAGAACCATTTCCCCTGAAAACTGGAAAAAGACAAGGATGCCCACTCTCCTCCATCCTGTTCAACATAGTATTGGAAGTCCTGACTCAAGCAATCAGAGAAGAGAAGGCAATCAAGGGTATCCAAATAGGAAAAGAGGAAGTCAAGTTATCTCTCTTTGCAGATGATATGATTGTGTACCTTGAAAACCCAAGAGAATCTGTCAAAAACCTC
>NW_007253310.1:0-758 GCF_000164805.1 Carlito syrichta
TTGCACCACAAAAATAGGCCGGGCAGCAGGAAGTGGGCCTCTGTGAGGTTTGTGTAGGCCGAACAAAGAGTGTTATTATAGGGGACACGTGGTGAGTTGATACAGAGGTAGGAGGAATTAGAGGCTATTTCCCAGAGGGGTACATAAGGTTTGACTATAATTTTCCCATGGGTGGACATATTGAGAGTGTAGTTGGGAAAAGCTGGAAGGGGAACGGCTGCTAGTAAGGGTCGCTGTAAAGAGGCACAGAGGAAGCATTGTGAAGAAGGGAGGTCAGGGAATGTTTGGTTTAGGAAACGTAGAGTGTGTTTTAGGATGGTGAGCCAAGAGGGAAGGTGTTGAGAGGGCCGTGAAGAGAGGTGGTCTTCTGAGGAAGGGGGTAAGGGCTGAATGGCCTCTTCGAGTTGTTGTTCCTGATTTTTTACGTGCTGCATGATAGAAACTTTAATGGAAGGAGTGAAGGTGGAGCGTGAAATGGACAAGAGGCTGGCGGCTGTGTGGTAGTTGTCAGCGGGGTAGACCCCAATGTATCTGAGAGCATTCCAAAAAGGATTGTGAGGATCTGGAATTTTAAAGACATAGTGGGAAAAGCGGGCACCTCAGCCACGCCAGGTGCCAGACCCCAGCCCACCAAATTCTAAGAATGGTGAGTTACCAGTGTCCGTGGCTCGTTTTGGGAGTTTATATATAGGGATTAAATAGGAAGGAGTGTTGGTGTGTCTGACCAGGTCAGGGTTGGAGAAATGGATTTTACATGA
>NW_007253310.1:2124-2887 GCF_000164805.1 Carlito syrichta
AAGGTGTCGATGAAGACTAGAAGGTATTTGGTGTTACGGACAGGGGGCATAACAGTGAAGCCTATTTGCCAGTCTGACCCAGGGAGCTCTCCCCTAGCCTGGTGGGTGGGGAATGTTCCAGGTTTCAAGGGTGTGATGGGGTTTGTTCGGAGGCAGGTGGAGCATTGGGAGGAAAGAGAGTGTATGAGTTTGTATGTTCTGAGGTGAGGTGAAAGAAGGTTTTAAGGAAAGAGGCGAGGGCTGCTGGGTTAGGGTGGAAAATTGAGTGTAAATAGGGTATGATACTGGAGAGTTGTGGGGCCTCATTTCTGATGAGGAGGAGGCGTTGACGAGTATGGCAGGGAGAGGTTTTAGGGCCACATGGCGGGCTGCTCTGTCAGCTCGTGAGTTTCATTGGGTGATAAAAGATGAATCGACTGGTGGGCTTTACAGTGGGAGATGCCAATGACTTTTGGGAGTAGGGAGGCTTGAAGGAGGTCAGAAATAAGCTTAGCATTTATGATGGTTGATCCCTTGGTGGTTAGTAGTCTTCGTTCCTGCCAGATAGCTGAGTGTGAAACCAGGATGTGGAAGACATACTGAGAGTCAGTGTAAAGTGACAGAGAGTGTCCAGTCGCCAGCTGGAAGGCTCGAATAACTGCTGTGAGTTCTGCCTGCTGGTTGGTGGTGTGGGGCGGGAGAGGGTTAGCTTTGATGACATCCATGGCTGAGGTGACAGCATATCCTGCTACTTGGGACCCCTCATGTATGTACGAACTTCTGT
>NW_007253310.1:3788-22879 GCF_000164805.1 Carlito syrichta
TCTTTGAGGTCTATGACTGAAAAATAAGTTGCCATTGGAGGAATGGTGGACAGGATGGTATAGGGGTTGGGGACTAGCGGGTGGATGGGGAGAACGGCTGCGTTTATTTGTCGGAGGTCTTGGATGAGCCGGTAGGCTCCGTCAGGTTTTATGATGGCCAGGATGAGAGTATTGTAAGGCGAGTTGGTGGGTCTCAAATACCCCTTCTTTAGCAGGGTTTTTATGACAGGTTGTAGACCTAGCAGACTGGCCCTGGGGAGGGGATATTGTGGCTGACTAGGGTGGGTGGACGGGTTTTTTAACTGGATGTGAACAGGCAGGCATTGGGCTAATGAAGGGGTGTTTATGTCCCAAATCAGCGGGTTGACTGTCGAGGCGAGTGGGGGAGGGAGTGAGGTGGGTTGTGAGGAGGGGGCTGTGGGGGTGGAGGCTAAAAGGAGGAGTAGGGAAGTTGTTGGGGATGGGTTAGCGAGGGCAGCACTGGGGTTAAAAGTAATGGATGCCTGAAATTTAGCCAAGATGTCCCTTCCCATAAGGGGTACGGAGCACTGAGGCATGACCAAGGAGGAGTGGGTAAATGGGATATTAGCGAATATGCATGTTAGCATAGGGGTTATGAGTGGGATAATGGTTTGGCACCCTACCCTGACTACCAGGGACCGAGATGGTGAGGTTGGCCCCCAGAACTCCCACAGCACAGAGAGTGGCTCCATTGTCTAGCAGGAAGAGGATGGGACATCCATTGACCATAATTTTGACCCTAGGCTCCTGAGCATTTGAGATATGTGTCAGGTGGGGGAACCCAGGGCCCCCATCATTCCAAGGCAGCCATGCCCAGTAGGTCCAGGGTGGAGTTGGGGGTTGACCCTGCTCCTCTCTGGGGGCCGGGGCAGCCCACTGCCCAATGTCCTGGAAGGTTGCATTTGGGGCAAGGTCTTGATGGAGGTTTGGGGTTAGGGCAGACTCGTGCCCAATGTCCCTCCTTGCCGCACTTGAAACAGGGCCCTGGTGGGTCACGTTTGGTCTGGATGCCTCCTTTACTGTTACGGGGGCCTGTGTCTGTCCTGCAGAGAGCCTGAGCTAGCATTTGATATTTTTGTCGCTTAGCCTTTTTGCCAAAACCTCATTTTGAGGTGTAAAGGGCCCTTGATCTAACCTTTTTAATTTGGACCTAATGTCCGGATAGCTTTGAGAGAAAAAATAAGTCACAAGGAGTTGTCGTCCATCTGGAGATTCAGGGTCCAAATTAATAAACTGTTGGAGGGCTTTTGTGAGGCGATTGAGGAAGGAGGAAGGGTCTTCATTCTTTTCCTGGATTATTTCCTGCAGCTTTTCAAAGTTAATAGCCTTTTGCGCTGCCCTCCTTAACCCAGAAAGGAGACAGGTAGAAAATTTATCTCTGACCTGGAGGCCATTTAGGGAATTATAATCCCACTCAGGGTCTTGGTCTGGGACTGCTACTGCCCCAAGGGGATGTGTCGGGGAGGTCTGGTGGACCTCATCTGCATACGTTCTTGCCTGTTCCCAGACCCTTCTGTATTCTTCAGGGAGAAGAGTGTTGGAGAGGACCATGTAAATGTCATGAAAGATGAGGCTGTAAACCTGGAGAAGGTATTGGAATTCCTTGGTGTAGGTGACTGGGTTAGTTGTGTAAGACCCCAGTTTTTTCTCTATTTGGGATAAGTCTGAGATGGAAAATGGGATGTGTACTCAGACAATGCCTTCAGGGCCTGCCACTTCACGGAGAGGTGCGAGAGTGGCAGGATTAGTTTTAGAGTGGGTTACGGGAGGACTAAAGGGGAGAGGGGTGGATAGAGGCTAGGAATGGCAGGGGTAGGTGAGGCTTGGAGCGGCTGAGGTTGGGGGGGGTTGTCAATATGGAGGGGGCTCATCCACGGGGTCAAAGTCAGAGTTGAGAGAGGTGGCTGGAGAGGAGGGGATTTTAGCCAAGAGGAGGTGAGAGGGTTTACAAGAGAGACAGAGCCGGGGATGTTCTCGGAGAAGGGAGAAAGATTGGACGTAGGGAATCTCTGCCCATTTTTCTGAACGCTCACAGAAGTTATAGAGATCCCAAATAATGTCAGGATTTAGGGACCCATGCGGGGACCACTTACTTTGGTTATCTAAGGGATAGGTAGGCCAATTTTGGGTACTGAGGTGAATTAGATGCTTAGGCTTAATATCGGGAGTGAGGGAGAGTGTAGAGAGATTATTTAAGAGGCACTTGAGGGGGGAGTCGGCTGGAAGAGATGACGAGTTTTCCATGTTAGCAGTGGGGGCTGGTCAGGGCGTCCCCTGGACAAGCGACCACTGAGGAATGGGTGGGTTACAATAAAGCCTGTCGTCACAGGTCGTTATTGTAGACCCACATTCTCCTGGAGAATCGAGGAGGTTAAGGGCAACCCGGTACTGGGATTTTTGACAAGAAAGTTACCCAAAACCAGACGGAAGGAAGGCTTGAAATCTCTAGCAGCCGAGGGAAAACCGATAGGGGTCCGCTGCGGTCTTAAAGACCTAGGCAGGGTGTGGCCCCCACTTTGCCCAGGGCCGAAGGAGCTGCCGGACGATCAACAGCCAGTTTCCCCAGCTGTCCCAGGCAAGGTTTTAGGTTTTCAGTGTGGGGACACTTACCAATCCTAAGGCCAGTGATGGATGTAGCGTTGGCATTCAGGAGAATGGGCGAAGGCCTTAAGGGGTGAGTCCCACTGGCGCCGGGATGGGGTCTCGCCTTGGGGCGAGAGAATCCCCGATCCGAGTCACGGCACCAATGAAAGACAGTGGCGTGCAGTGAGACTCAACACCCGTTAAGGCCAAGAGATTTTAATGGGACGAGCACGGTGGCTACAGAACCTGAGAATTAGGTTGCAGCATGGAGGCAGGGGTGTGGCAGGTTTTATAGAAATTTGAAGTGACCTGTCGGTTACCTATTGGTCAGCAGGTGAGGCATTTTTGGGATTGGTAGGGGCTTTCACGGGCACGGGAATGGTGGGCTTTGTTGTGGAAGAAGAACCCGGAGAGCCTTGTCCGAGCCTCCATGTTAGTTTGTTCGGGCGCCTTCTTAGGCGGGAGCACCATTTTAGGTAAGGGCCACGCCCAGGCTTAGCCTTTGGAGGAGGTGGGTTCCTTGTGGCTGGCTGGGGCCTTTCAACAGCTGTAGTGAACTACTCCGCAAAGTTTAGGGAACATTGGAGCATAAACAAAAAATGTGGTTGCAAAACAAGCAAAATGGCATCTGATTTACTTCAGGCACCACTTTCTAGAGAACTTGAAACCACACATTATTGGAGGTACAATCCCAAGAAAGTAGGAATGACGGCTAGACCTGGGGGAGATATGAGGGAAGGCAAATAAAAGGTGTGGTGCTACTGATTGGCCATGGTTTCGGGAAACCTTTACAGCTACTTGCTCAATCACAGGGAAGGCCTTGAGAAAGGCACATGGACCCACTAAATCTGATGAAGGACACTGTTCCTCTTCCTTTTCTACAACTCTTCAATATGTCCCTTGCAGGATGTGAACTCTCCCACATGTCTAGGTTTGGATAATACAGCCCTGTGGTTATGATGATGGGGAAGCCAGATCCTCTGGTTGCATCTAGTCGGGTCTGAGCAGTGAAGTGGCTCTGCAGCCAGGACAGGAAAAGAAATGGAGGTCTTGCAGAAGGCCAATCCTTGCCTAATGGAGGGAGTAACAATCAAGCGTGTTAGAAGGTGAGGCATAGCTGTGCTGCTTGGGGCTTACACTCATAGATAGGCAAGGCTGTCACTTTAGCTACTTCAGCCAGGGGGCAAAATCAGTGTCCATGTTCAGAAGGCAAGTGGGGGCTGAGCTTATCTGGAGTAGCACATAAATCAGTTCTAATCTAGGAAGGAAGTGGAGTGGGTTGTGCAACTCTGATTTTCAAGGGGAGCAGGGAATGGGTAGAAAATACCTGCTGCAGCCATAAAAACAGTGGGGCAAATTATAATCTTGAAAAACAGCCCCAGATGTCATTATCCTGAATGTTGAATCCTGAAGGCTCAGAATCTAACATCCCCAAAATCACAATCCTGAAAGATAAAAATCCCAAAGATACAATTCTGGACAAAATAATTTTTAAAAAAGTAAAGATATTTGATGTAAAAGGGATTTATTTGAGAAACAAAAACATGACAGAATACTTCATAGGGCACTTTACATAATAAATAAGCAATAATACTACATTTTTTGCAAGCATAAACACTCATGTAAACTAATGACAATTGCATGGGTATAACAGTTAAGAGCAGGTGAACCATATTCATAAAAGAAATATATCAAATAGTCAAATGTATAAACACATATCACAATGGTTAGTAATTGTGTGTACCCAGGTTTATAATTTTGTTTAGCTAAGCTACCATAATGGACAACTCAAGTTTTCTGACAAGATCAATCAAAAACTGCAGTGATTCACTACCACACATGCAGTCATCCAAAAAGCCAAGATTGAGAAGTTTTATCTTTCACAAATGCAGATGAACAAAGGGGATATCTCTTCATTTACTGAGGAAGGGCAACCGTTTTTACATACACACACAGTAATTACACTCAGTCAGCGTTATGACATTGCATTTTTGTGGAGTCTAATTTGCAGAAACAAATAAGACAAATTAGAGCTCTAAAAAATGTCTGTACAGTCAATACCTTAAGTATTAGAAAGATGCAAAGATGAAATGTATAGCATAGTGCACTGCAAAAATATAATGATAAAATAGTGTTAAAAAAACAAGAAAAGAAAAAACTGAGAAGAAAATGTGACATAGGAGAAAGAATTAAAAGTAGACATTATGGGCGATTGTACAGAGGTGGACATTAACAGCAGACTGGCTTCGATGATCAAGTATTATTTAAAGTCTTTTACTGTGATGAATAACTGCTTTTATCTTTTAGGGCATGGCTCTCCTCAAAGATGTTCACGTTCATTTTCTACATGGTGCTGCTCTTTCTGAAACTTTTCTATAATTCTATGTACACTGAGCATTTTCTATTAAATCTTCCCATCTTCTGTGCCACACTTCCATGTCATTTGGGGTACACGACAACTCCATTTACCATGTACTCACATTCAGATAACAGAAATTGCCTGAAACAGTACTGGTGATCAAATACAAGAGTAGACCCCCCCAAAAAAACTCGACAAAATTATGTATTTATTCTTACATGTTTCAACTTTAGTTGCCTTCAAAGTACTCTTCATTTAATGCAATACACCTATCGAGACACTTTTTCCACTGCTCAAAACAGTTTTTACCTAGTCAATTTTGATGTCTTTTAGTGCTTCTTCTGCTGTTTTTCTGTTTCACCTCTCCTACAATGGCAAAATGTTTCCCTTTGAGGACTTTTTTCATTCGGAGAAACAAGCAAAAAAGTTGCTCAGGGCAAGATCAGGTAAATAGGTAGGGTGAGACATGGGGGTTATGCCGTTTTTGGTCAAAAACTGCTGAACATTCAGTGTGGTGTGGGCAGGTGCACTCGTAAATCATCCTTCATGAAATGGACAAACATGTTGAAGGAATCTTCACCAAAAAAAAAAAAAAAATTTTTCACTGAAGCTGAATGCAGCCTCTCACAACAACACAACACAGGGAAAGCCTGTACTACAAGAGGCCCACCCTCCACAAAATAATTCCAGGTTTTTGGGGGTCTCTCCTCGTAGCAACACCATTGGAAATGTGTCTTCCTAACTTACCTTGCACATAATTGCTTTTGAATTAGTCAGTAACTTTGCTGGCTTCTTCAGGCAAATGTGGTTTTAATTCATTAAGAGCTCCTGAAATTTCATCAGATAGAAGGAATGTCAATGCAGAAAAATAATGCATTTTTAAACAGGAGTTTCCATTGTATTCATACCACGTGGTTGATTCACTCATGTAAATTTTCTGCCAAATGCAAATGAAAACAATAACAAGATAATAATTCTACCTAACTTGCTACAGTCAACCTCTATACTACCAAAAACACACTAATCCCTACTCTGGAATTTAGATTTCAAGATCGCAACATTTGACATTTTCATCTTTCAGGGTTGTAGCATTGGGAATTTTAGATATAAGGAATTTTTAGACATTAGAGGTTTAGACTTTAGGGATTTTGATGCTTCAAGATTAGCATTCAGCATTATGGTGTTTAAGATTTTGTTTTTGGGGATTATCGTCCAAACCTGCACAGATAAACCTAGCCTCTATTTGTGCTTCTTTACTTTTATACAATTTCCTCCCCAAATTTTTATAAAATTGATATAAAGAAACAGTGATAGAATACAGAAAATACTCATATATCCACAAGATAAGTTCTACAATACATTAATTCAACATTTAAAAAAATTATTTCTTAGTTTTAGAATCAGGCATTGCACCTCTGAACCACATAAATTATCAAAAAAGTTTCATAATTATAGTTTTAGTGAAGATTTGTATATCGTGAAACACATAAAACTTGCCACTGATGAATTCTGAAAATGTACACTCCTGTGAAACCTAGAATTCAGTTATTTATTGAATAATTGAATGACTAATGTTTTTGAGCATTTTTAATGTCCTCATTAGGTTTTTAAGCTTCTTTTTCTTTTTTTTGAGTTGGAGTTTCACTCTGTCACCCAGACTGGAGTGCAGTGGCAGCTCCCGGCCACCGCAGCCTCAACCTGCTGGGCTCCCGCGATCCTTCCACCTCAGCCTTCTGAGTAGCTGGAAGTGCAGGAGCGCGCTACCACGCCCGGCTCATTTTTGATTTATTGTAGAGATAAGGGCTTGCCAAATTGCCCAGGTGGGACTCGAACCCGTGGACTCAGGCAATCCACTCTCCTCAGCCTCCCAAAGGCGAGGGATTACAGGCTGAGGCACCGAGCCCGGCTTAAGCTTCTTTTTCAAAACATTTTTAATAGACAAACAATTGTATATATTTATGCAGCACAGTGTGATGTTTTGATAAACGTATATATTGTGGAATGAGCAAATTAGGCTAATTAACATTGATAATTAACTGCACATACTTTTTTGTGATGAAAACATTTAACATCCATTCTTTTAACAGTTTTGAAGTATTTGCTACATGATTACTAGTTATGTCACTGTGTTGTGCAATCGATCACCAGAACCTATTCCTCTCACCTAACTGAAACTTTGCATCATTTGATCAACATCTTCTCTTTCCCTGCCCACCCTTCCACACAGACTCTAGTAACCACTGTTGTACTCCCTACTTCTATGAGTTCAACTTTTTTAGATTTCACATATGAGATCATATGGAATCTGTCTTTCTGTGTCTGGTTTATTTAACTCTAGCAGAACATCCTCTAGATTTAATCATGTTGCGAGTGACAGATTTTTTTTTTTTTTTAAAGGCCGAACGGTGTTTCATTGTGTATACGTACCACATATTTTTGGTCATTTATTCACTGAAGGACACACATTATTTTCGTATCTTGTTTATTGTAAATGCTGCTGCAATGAATATGGAGTGCAGATTTTTTTTCAACATAGTGATTTCGATTCCTTTGAATATATGCAAAAAACAGTGATTCTACTTTTAGTTTAAGAAGCCTCCGTACTGTTTTCTAAGATAGCTGTGTTAATTTGCAATCCCACCAGCAGTGTACAGGGTTCCTTTTCCCCAAATCCTAGCTATTGCTTATCTTCCTTTTGTTGGAAATAGCCATTCTAACAGGTAAGAGGTAGTATCTCATTGTGGTTAATTTGCATTTTCCTGATGATGTTGAACATTTTTTTCATACATTTGTTGACCATTTGTATGTCTTTCAGAAGTGTCTATTCATATTCTTTGCCCATTTTTAAATAGAGTTATTTATTGTTATTGAGTAGTTTCAGTTTCTTATATGTTTTAGATATCAGATTCTTAATCTATGATTTGCAAATAACTTATTCTAATCTGTGGGCTGTCTTTTCACTCTGTTTCCTTTGCTGTGGAAGCTTTTTAGTTTGATGCCATCCCATTTGTCTATTTTTGCTTTTGTTGCCTGTGCTTTTGGGGTGATATCTGAGAAATCACTGTCCAAATCAATGTCATGAAGCTTTCTTCTTATGTTTTCTTTATAATAGTTTTAGAGTTTCAGATCTTATGTTAAAGTCTTTAATGCATGCTTAGTTAATTCTTATATAATGAGTGATATAAGGGTTCAATTTTATATTTCTGTGTGTATATACAAGGTTATTCCAGCACCACTTATTTAAAAGATTGTCATAGTCCCATTGTGTGTTTTTGGCACCTTTGTAAAAAATCAATTGACTGTAGATGTAATAGTTTACTTCTGGGCTCTCTATCCTATTCCATTTGTCAATGTGTCTGTTTTTAATAATAGGCCATGCTGCTTTGGTTACTATAGTTTTGAAATGTATTTTGAAAGAAGTGTGATACCCCCAGCTTTGTTTTTTTTTCCCCTTAAGAATGTTTTGTTTGTCTTTTGTGATTCCATATAAGTTTTAGAATGTTTTAAAAATTTCAGTGAAGAATTACTTGGAATTTTGATATGGATTGCATTAATCTATGAGTTGCTTTTGGTAGTATGGACATTTTAACAATATTAATTTTTTCAATTCATGAACACAGTATATTTTTTCATTTATTTGTTTCATATTTTATTTATTTTATCAGTGTCTTATAGTTTTCACTATACAGACCTTTCACTTGTTTGGTTAGATTTATTTCTAAGATTTTATTTTATTTTATTTATTTTATTATTTTATTTTATTTTTGAGTTGGAGTCTCACTCTGTCGCCCAGACTGGAGTGCATTGGTCGCTCCCAGCCATCGCAGCATCGACCTGCTGGGCTCCGGCGATCCTTCCGCCTCAGCCTTCCAAGTAGCTGGAACTACAGGCCCGCACTACCACATCTGGCTGATTTTTGATTTATTATGGAGATGAAGTCTTGCCAAGTTGCCCAGGCGGGTCTCAAACCCGCAACCTCAGGCAATCCACTCACCTCGGCCTCCCAAAGCGCGGGATTACAGGCTGAGCCACCGAGCCTGGCCGAGTAATTTATTTTTTGATATTATTGTAAATGAACTTATTTACTTTCAGAAAGTTCAGTGCATACATATTTATAATTGTCATAGCCTCCTGATAAATTTACTTCCATATCACTGTATGATAACCTTTGTTTCTTTTTAGTTTTTGATCTAAAGTCTAGTTTGTCTGATATAAATATAGCTCCCCTACTTTTGGTATCTGTTTGCATGGAATATCTTTTTCCACTTTCTTCACTTTCAATCTATATAACCTTAAAAGTGAAGTGAGGATCTTGTAGGCTGCATATAGTAGGGTCTTTTTAAAAATACTTTCAGCCACTCTTTGCCTTTTGATTAGAGAATTTAATTCATTTACATTCAAAGTAATTCATAAGTCAGAACTTAATAGTGCCATGTTAGTTGTTTTTTAGATCTTTTATTCCTTTCTTTGTTTGCATGTTGATGGCTTTCTGTAGTGATATGCTTTGAATCTTTTATTTTCTGTATTTATTATAGGCTTTTTCTCTGTGGCTACACCGAGGCACACATAAAATGCTTTGTAATTATAAGAGGCTATTTTAAGATGATGATTTTTTTTATCACATCAAACTCTACTTTTACTCCTGCTCCTTTTACCCTGTTTTATGTTTTTGATGTTAAAATTACATCATTTTTATAATTTATATTCCTTAACTTACTGTAGCTATTTTATTTTATTTATTTATTTTTAACTTTTAATTTTTTTTATTTTAAAGATGTGGAGTACAATTCAGGGTTAGGTATATAAATGTTAATTATGCAGGCACCCTTGTTGATGAGGTGTACCCCCTTTCCCCAGGCAGATTTCCACTACTGCCAGTCCCATCTCCCCACCCTCCCACCACCCTGCTGCAGTTTCCCGCTACTGCCAATCCTTTTCTTATAGTATTATGATAGTTGTTCAAGGTCTGCTTGAGTGAGAATATGTGATACTCAGTTCTTTGCTTCTGTGAAATATCACTCAGTATTATAGACTCTAAGTCCATTCAGGTTGCTGTGAAGTTCATGATTTTGTTCTTCTTTATGGCTATGAAATAGTCCATCATGTATATGTACCTCATTTTTTTATCCAGTCCTCTTTTGATGGGCAGCACTGTTGGTTCCATGTTCTTGCTACTGTGAACAATGCTGCAATAAACATATGTGTACAGGTATCTTTTTTATAGAGTGATTTCAGTTTTTGTGGGTATACTGCCAGTAAGGGGATTGTGGGGCCATATGGAAGGTCAATTTTTATATCTTTTAGGAATCGCCACACCGTCTTCCACAGAGGTTGTACTAATTTACACTCCCATCAACAGTGTAGAAGTGTTTATTAAAGTTATTTTAAATAATTTTTGTCATTTAATCTTTATACTAGAAATGTAGTTGATTTACCCACTGCCATTACAGAGTGTTTTGAATTTCATGAGGTACTTACTTTGACCAGTGAGTTTTATATTTGAATCTCTTTCTTTTCTTTCTTTTTTTTTTTTTGAGTTGGAGTCTCACTCTGTTGCCCAGACTAGAGTGCAGTGGCCGCTCCCGGCCACCGCAACCTCAAGCTGCTGGGCTCCAGCGATCTTTCTGCCTCAGCCTTCTGAGTAGCTGGAATTACAGGCGCGTGCTACCACGCCTGGCTAATTTTTTGATTTATTGTAGAGATGAGGTCTCGCCTGCCCAGGCAGGCCTCAAACCCGCGGGCTCAGGCATTCCACTCACCTCTGCCTCCCAAAAGCACGGGATTACAGGCTGAGCCACCGAGCCTGGCTTGTATTTCTTTCATGTTACTGATTAGCACCCTCTTTCTTCAGCTTGAAGAACTGCCTTTGGAATTTCTGATAAGGCAGGTCTAGTGATAAACTTCCTCAACTTTTGTTTGTCCCAATAAGTCTTTATCTCCCCACTTTATTTCTGAAAGACAGAATTTGCTAGGTTAGAGTATTCTTGGTAGGCAGTTTTTGAAAAATTTCTTTCAGTGTTTAGAATATACATTCTACTCTTTTCCAGCCTACAAGTTCTCTGCTGAAAAATTCACTGAAAGTCTTATGATATGCCCTTGTATGTAACAAGTTGCTTTTCTTCTATTGCTTTCAAAATGCCAAAATTTGATTATAATGTGCCTCTGTGGGATTCATCTTATTTTGTAAACTTTTGGCTTCCTGGATATGGATATGGATTCCTATGTCCTTCTCCCAGCTTGGGAAGTTTTCTGACATAATTTCTTTGACTATGTTTTCTGTCTATGCATATAGTGTCCCACAAGTTCCCTAAGCTCTCTTTAACTTTTATTCTTTCCTTTTGCTTCTCAGTTTGTATGATTCTCAGTGATCTGTCTTAGAGTTCACTGATCCTTTCTTCTGCTTAATGTAGTCTGCTGCTAAGCTCCTCTATTGAATTCCAGTTGAATTATAGTATTTTCAGTGCCATTATTTCTATTTCATACTTAAAAAAAATAACTTTCTATCTTTGTTGAAATTCTCAGTTTGTTCTTGCACTGTTCTCCTTACCTCAGTGACCATCTTTATGACCATTATTTATCATTCCCTATAGGTAAGTTACATATCTTCATTCTATAGGGTAGTTTCTGGAGATTTATCCTGTTCTTTAATTTGGAATATATTTCTTTGACTTTCTGTGATGGCTCACTGAACATGAGATAAGACAGCTTTTTCTCCCATTATTGTCAGACTGGCCTTATTTAGGAAAATAATCTCACCAATTCATCTGGCCAGAGATTTTAAGGTACCTCTCAAATCTTTGTATATGTCCAAATTACTGTCTGTTTTTCATGGCCTCCAGAAGATTAGAATGTGTCATATCCTCTCAGTACCAGGAGACTGGTAAATTAGAAGCTACACTCTCTAGATGTAGCTGGAAAGATTGAGGTATTAGATGTTCCAGTTCCTTCTATCTTCATGGTGAAGTTGAGAGCAGGTATTTACCTTCCATTATCTCTACACTGAACTAGGGAGAGAGTCTGTGGTAAATACCTGTAGTCACATTCAGACATTTCTCTCTGATTTTGAGATAACCCCTGGAAGTGGACTTGTTGTAGCTCCACCTTTTTGTTTGTGACTTAGGAAGACTTAGGAATATAGAACCGTCTCAAATTCCAGAGCTAGGTGGAAAGAGGCAGTCTCTTGAGTGAAAGATATAGAAGTTCTGGCATTCAGTGCATAAACAAACTCTTTCCAGGAAGGATGTGCAGACCTGTTTCATCATTCGAGCAAGCAAGAGAAGGCTCAGGAAATATCGAGCTCCTGTTTAGGCTTCCAGAGGTCTATTGTTTATCTGCTCCTTTAGCCCCCTAACACAAGATAATTAGAAGTCAGGCTGACACTGAAAGAATGCCATCAACCCCTTCTGAAAAAAGCATGAAGCTGTGCTTTTTAAGTTCCTTCTTTGTATTGCTCCTGGGGAATGCATTCCATGAAAGTATTTGTGCACCCATTTAAAAACATCACTTTGTTCTGTGATCTAGGGAGACTTGCACATGCTTAGGCCATAGTCTCTTGAGTGGACGCTATGAAATTTGAGGTGTTTGATATGTGAACAAACTTCTTCTAGGGAGGACTGGTAGATCTAGAGTTATCACTGGGGTGAGTGTGGGGTGAAAGTTCAGGAGGCACTGAGGTCCTGCTCAGGCTGCCAGAGGTCTACTATTGCTGGAATCTGTTAACTCCCTGATGCAAACTGACCTGCATTAGTTAGAAGCTCACTATCAGCAGCAACAGTGGGCACAGCATACTGGCAAGTTCCTTCCAGAGAGAAACCTTGAGTTTTAGCACCTTCTCTGCCCTGAATTTGAGAGATGAGGTCACTAGAAGTGCTTGTGTACCTGTATAGGCCTACTGCTTTTGTTGTGGTTTGGAGGAACTCATGTACATCCAGTCTCCTTTGCTTTCAGAGTTGGCAGGATAAGAGTAAATTTTGAGGGAACATTAGAGCATTATGCATGTGTTCCAAACCCTCTTCTTGTCAGGGAGAAGCTGGGTGTTGGGGATTCTTTCACAAGTATGATGCCCGTGCCCAGAGTTGTATGCGTGCTCAGAAGGACCCAAGAAGGCCTGAATTTCTTAACCTCTGCCTGACCTTGAGGCTCTGCATAAGCAGGAGATAAGGCTAATGTAGAGTCATAAGCTGTTTGTCAGAACATTGAAGACTTGTCCCAAAGCACACACAAAACACACAAGCGCTGAAGTGACTGTACGGAAATCATTGCTTGAGGATACATTGAGAATCCTACTGTGTCCACTAATGGAAGCATTGGCCCTCTAGTTACTAGATTCCCTGCAACTGCAGAGCCCAGAGTTTCAAGGACTAGAGACACAAATGATCAAATTTGGTCATTGAAAATGACAGAAGTGGAACCACTCTTGCTTTTCACCTTGGTTCCCAGGCCCACACTTTTTTGCTGCTGGTGATACTTACGTGGTTGTTGATTGAGGTTGTCTACTCATTATGATGATGATAGGATACTGTCCTTCTGGGATGATCCTTTTAAAGCTGAGATCTTGGCTGTACTGTTAACAGGCTGCTCTATCATTTCATTAAGCCTGGACCTCTCTGGGTGTTTCATATGGAATAGGACCAGTACGTCTCATGGCATATGCTCACCGCCATCCTACTTTGCTGTAAAGGAAGTCCCTTATTCCAAGATTCTCCTGCCACTGGATCAGCATTCTATAGGTTTTAGAGTAGTAGTACAGGTCAAGACAGGAAAGGCAAATCTATCCCTGTAGTATACATCTATTTATATTAAAATGAACTACCAAATCGCCAGTAGGTTTTTAGAGATGGTGCCATTTTCAGAGAGAGGCTCAAGGTTTGTTTTAGTTGCTGGAAGTTTGTGTATTTGGCTGCAACAGTAGTTATACCAACTTTGGTGAATGGGCACCTATGGCTTGGGGCCCATGCATAGCCTTAATTTGTCTCCATATCTATTCCACTCGTGTGCTTATTGGTTAAGCACTGAGGTCAAGTGGAAGAGTCATTCCATCTACTTTATGGTAAATTGTCTCTTCTGTGGCTGCTGTTCTCTAGCAGGAGTTAACATGTAATACAAAGGTCTTTACACATAGCGGCCACCCTTATATGTAGGTCCACATACCTCTTCCCTGGACTTCTTGCCCCTGATCTTCTAATACATATCCTAGGTCTTTTACCAGCTAGCCAGGTCATGATTCCATGCATATTCTCAGTTACTTATTTTCTCTAACATCCCAGCTGAGCTGTAGCCTAGTAGCAGTTCTTTTTTTTGCTTGTACCCATATATGGGGATGCCTCGTTTGAAGGCAAACTTAATCTTTTTACTTATGTTGGTCATAAGAAATCCTCTACATGACCATAGGTATGAGTTGAGGAAATGGTATCGTAAAATATTTGTGGATGACATATAGTTTTAACCAAATACTTGTGTACTATAGTTTGCTTATGTCCAATCTTGGGTTCCATTTTTTGATGGATTACTGCTGAGCCTACGTGAACTTATGACTTGGTAAATCTAATAGAATCCCATGCAGGATGAACAGTTCTGGCATCCAGGGAAAGATGCTTCATCTCTAATGAGTCCAATATCATGCCAGGAGATAATTTTTAAAGGTATATGGTTTACTATTACAGAAGGCCTGGTTTTGCTATGGCACAGATCTATGTTGGGATTTTATTAGAACATACCACAAATACTACAAAAGATTTTTCTGGCATCATAGACACTTCTAATACTACATGATCTGTCAGGTTGTATGATTCAAACAGCAGGGCCCTTTTCCAACTCTGGACATTATTCAAAGATAGCAGCCCCTTATGTTATTTGGTATACAGATCAGAACGTTACTTCCAAGGGTAGCATATGATGTTTCCAGAACCTAAAGAGGTACATCAGCCATAGTGCTTCTTTCTTCATGGTGAGGATGTGCCTTACTCTGAGGGTATGTCCCGGCATGCCCCACAACCACTGGACTCGTAAAAACTTCATTAGAGTGAAAGTCCTGTGGATCTTCCTGAGTTTTAACTCTCACCCTCTGGAACACCTATATTGTATTTGCCACCTCTTATTTATCCTGGCAATTAGTTAACCATATCAATGATATCATATAATGTGATGCTCTGCAGTGTCCAGATGTATCAGTTTCCTTCACACATTTTAACAGTAGGCATAATAGTAGATATAACCCTGGGACAAAATTTTACACATATACTATTGACTCCTTCAGGCTGTGTAAACCTGCTATTGCAGATATCTCATCTACTACTTGACTGATGTTGCAGTTTTTTTTGTCTTATTTCTCGTGGATCTTTCTCCAGGATCCTGATTTTTGTAGTGGACAGATTGATGGAATAATGGAATTTTTAACTGTGGCACTAATGTGGACCATTGTCTTACAGGATTCAGTATTTAATTTTCTGCCTTAGTCATTACAGGGTAAGTTTTAGAATGTTCTGGTTGGCCTTCTCCATGATAATAGTATTTATTCCACAGGCTAAAAAAAACCAGTATTAGGGTTGTGGTTTGGTACCATTAAGGATCCACAACCTTTTTTTGTTTTGTTTTGTTTTATAATTTTAGATTCAGGGGATACATATGCATCGTTACAAGGACGTATTATATAGTGGGGGGGATTTGGTCTCAGGTGGCCCGTTTCCCAGATAGTGAACATTGTACTCCATAGGTAGCTTCTGAGCCTTCTCTTTTTAAAGGTGCTGTACATCTAATTTAACCAGGAATATACTGCAGCCTGCCAAAACCTCAGCTCTCCAACAGCTTGGATTTGAATGGAGCTAGTACACCTCCCTCTATCCAGGACACAACCTTGCCACTGACTGAGCAAGACAAAGGACTATAAAATTTGAGTCTAAGTCAAGGTCTTCCTTTCCCTTGAGTCAAAACAACTGCATTTCTCTCAACATAAATGTATAATCTAAAGAGAGACCGGTATATAAAATATGTATGCTAACTTTAGAGAAAGATCACACATAGCGACATCCCTAGTATTCTGCCAAATTTAAATATTTCAGAAGCTGAAAGGTATAAAATGAAGAGTTTGTATAATTGATAAGCTCTTCATAAATTGCTCTAATTGAATGTATTGCTTATAAGCCACCTTTTCAATGTGGATTATATTATCCTTAATACAATACTATGGTTTTCCAACTGCAACAGTTATAAGGAAACTGAGCTTGTGTATATAAGTACAATTCAGTCAGAAATATTAGTATTGGTTTAAACATGGGTAACTTATCAGGTATACCAAATTAACTACTTAAGCATGTAAAAAAATACATTGTCTATTGTAAACAGAACTTAGGCTTTTAAAAATATAAAACATACATTGTGTGTAAATCTACTAACATACATTAAAGACAAAGAATATCAAATTTGGTTGTCAGTATAAAATTTAGTAAAAATACATAAATAGTTACATTCTATGTATGGTCTATCACTGTACTATATAGTTAAACTTTTAAAATATACATTGCTATAACATGAAATTTGTATGGCTGGTCCTAAGGTACAACAAGAGAAAGTCAACACAAATCTAACGAAATATCTAATAGCAGTGTTTGGGTAAGAGTGGAAATTGCTTTGCAAGTCTCTAATTCTTTTCATCAATTTGAGGGAAACACATTTTGAGATTCAAGTTTCCAGAATAGGCAAAGCAAACAACTGAGTTTTATAGCACTGATCCCAAATTCCCCTGAGAACATGCATCGAAAATTTAACCCAATACTCTTTGCTGATGTAAATAAAAACATTGGGATCTCTCAGTATATTTTTCTGAGTGGTATTTACCATTGACCTCTGAGATGAAACCTGTTCTTTTCTTGGTTTACAATAGAATAAATGATTATAAACTAATTCTAACACTGATTGTGGCATTCATGCTGGTGTGTAGATGGTCTCCAGTCTCCATACCTTCAGGATCTACTGCCACATTCATGCCAGAGTCACATTCTCCTCAGGCTGCTCCCAGCCTAAGGCTCTGTCCTGCCCCATACTGGAAATCTTTGCTCTAGGGCTCCACATTGATCTGGCTGAGACTCTCAGAGCTGTAGCTCAGTCTGAGGCTCTGCTTATTGCTTCTTTCTTCCCTGTCTCTCTATCAGCATAAATCTGCATCCTCATCCAAAGTTTCTCTCATCTCCTTCTGCTCTCTCCCTAATTCTTTAAAGGTCTTTTTCTTGCATGCTTGATTCCATTTTGGTGCCTTCTTCTCAGGAAGACCTGGACTGACATGGGTAGACCGGGAGTGCCAGAGTTAAATAAGCACGAGTTTATCCTTTGGTATCCATGCTGATATTCCCAGAAGATTTTCTAGGTTGGTAGTGGCAGATCAAGACAGGAAAGATGACCTCCAGGAGGCAGGTATCTTTTCTAGGCTTCTGCTGGATGCTAGTATAGCATGGCAGAGAACATTTTGCTACTTGTCTTTCTCTACTAGACCCTGCAAGGAATGACTGTAAGGTCACCAACTACTCTCATGTCTCACTTGGATTTAACTGAAGATATCACTTCATTCATTCAGTCTTGACTCATTAGTCATTTTTTATGCAGGTAAAACATTGGTGTCTGTTCAACAGTTGGCCTGCAAATTTAGGTTTCTTCAACATTAGTATACACCATGCTTAGATTTTATACTGAAAACCCAGAATTGCCAAATTAGCTAAAAATAACTTGCCATTCCTCGTCTAGCAAATATAGTATTCACATACTAATTCTAAGGTTTGTGACCAAAAGGAATTTGTGTGTGTCAGATGGATTTCTATAGCACTTCAAATACCCAAAGACAACTTTATTGGAAGCTTGAGGGGAAACCCACTCAGGGGTTACATAGTAATAATTCACATACCTCCCCAGATTCTTAGGTCCCTGCCTCCTGTGCCTTCCAGTCCCTTGCTCAAAAAGTGAGCCCAGGCCACTGCCATCGTATCTTGGCCCCAGCTGTCTCAGCTTGTCCAGGATTGGGACTGGCTTGGTGTGACCCACCTCACCAAATTCCAGGCAGGAGCTGGAAGAGGTTCAGCATTCAGGCTAGACCCTGGCAGGCCCAGAGAAAATCTAGCTCTTCTCACTATTTAAATACTCAAATGAAGCACTGTGATGTAAGGTGTGAAGTCTGGCAGCTCCTGCATAGTTTTGTTTCAGTTAGAAAGATACTTATTTCAAAATTGGTTCTAGCATAACTGACTATATCTGGAAAAAGAAAATAAACACAGACTCACACCATACATGGCATTAAATTTAGGGAGTAAAATTTAAGGTTAAATAGTAAAATGGAAACTAGAGATTATTTAGAAGTTTCTGTGTTCCCTAAGGAAATATCTAGACTTAAAGGGGAGGAGGAGTATTAAAAAAAAAGCACACATTATCAGCTATTAAGATGTACTAATCCAGAGGATGCACTGATTCCCATAAACCATCAGTCCTTGTCCTGGACACAAATCTCACTAAGTCAGAACAAGGAGATGGCTCCTCTAATATCTTCTCCTGTCCAGACTGTGGGAATCTCTGTAGTCCAGGGATAAGAAGGAAGCCCATAATTTAGGTTCTAAGCTATTTGATAATTCAGGCAGCTGTGTATGTGTATGTTTTTCTGCATGCTTATTATATTTATGAAGTTGAAGTAGAAAAGCATTTGCTTGCTAGACAGGCTTAGAAGTCAGAATCTGAAGGATGATCTCATTGAGGAGTAAATGGTCAATGAATCATCAAGTAGCTTATTCCCTTTGGGTACCAGCCTCAAGGTAAGTGAATTTCTCAAATGGAGGGATGGACACTTAGTTGTTTTATCTAGTAAAGTTCATTAGAAAGCCTGCATTGGAAACACCAGTTGTAGACTCCTATAAATTCAGCTTTTTATTTTTTTTAATCAATATTTTTTATTATGGTTTTGTGGGGTACAGTTAAGGGTTAGGTGTACAATTACATTTCATTCAACACCCTGTTGATAAGAGGTGTTTCCCCCTCCCCAGAAAGATATTTGCTACTGTTAATCCCATCTCCCTCCCCCCCCATAGTTTCCCAGTATTGTCAGTCATTTTCTTATAGTATTACATTGGATGTTCAAGGTCCATTATATGAGTGAGAA
>NW_007253310.1:22899-41372 GCF_000164805.1 Carlito syrichta
TCCATTGTATATATGTACCACATTTTTTAATTCAGTCCAATTTTGATAGGCAGCATGGTTGCTTTCAGGTTTTTGCTATTGTGAACAACGCTGTGATAAACATACGTGTGCAGGTATCTTTTTTATAGAGTGATTTGAGTTCTTCAGGGTATATTCCCAGTAGGGGGATTACGAAGTCATATGGGAGGTTGATATTTAGAGCTTTTAGGAATTGCCACACTGCTTTCCACAAGGTTGCACTACTTTACTCTCCCACCAACAGTGTAGAAGTGTTCCCTTTTTGCCACACCCTCTCCAGCAGCTGTTATTTTTTGAGTTGTTGATAATTGCCATTCTGACTGGAGTTAGGTGGTATCTCAGTGTGGTTTTGATTTGTATCTCCCTGATGATTAGTGAAGTTGAACATTTCTTCATATGTTTGTTGGCTGCTTGGATGTCCTCTTTTGTGAAGTGTCAGTTCATATCTTTTGCCCATTTGATAATGGGGTTGTTTGTTTTTTTTTCTTTTCAGTACATTTTAGTTCCTTGTAGATCCAGGATGTTAAGCCTTTGTCAGACCTGGTGTTGGCAAATATTTTTTCCCAGTCTGTAGGCTGTCTCCCTGCTCTCTTGATGGTTTCTTTGGCCTTGCAGAAGCTTGTCAGTTTAATAAGGTCCCACTTGTCTATCTTCTCTCTTATGACCTATTGGTTTCGGGTTTTGTACAGGAATTGGATGCCAGTTCCGATTTCCATGAGGGTATGTCCTTCATTTTCTAAGGTTCTTATGGTTTGAGGTTTTACATTTAGGTCTCTGATCCATTTGGAGTTAACCTTTGTGCATGGGGATAGATAGGGGTCCTGTTTCAATCTTCTGTATGTGGTCAGCCAGTTTTCCCAGCACCATTTACTGAATAGGTTCTCCTCTCCCCAGTGGTAGGTGGTGGAGGCCTTGTCGAAGATGAGTTGGTTGAGAAATTGAGGTTTTGTTTCTGGAATCTCAATTCTATTCCATTGATCTATATGCCTGTTCCTGTACCAATACCAAGCTGTTTTGATGATTGTAGCTTTATAGTAAAGTTTGAAGTCTGGTAATGTGATACCACCTGCTTTGTTTTTTTTTTGCTGAGGATTGTTCTGGCTATTCTTGGACGTTTGTGCTTCCATATGAATTCCTGTGTTGTCTTTTCTAGGTCTGAGAAGAATGTTGCTGGTAATTTGATGGGTATTGCATTAAATTTGTAGAGTGCCTTAGGTAAGATGGACATCTTCACAATGTTGATTCTTCCAATCCATGAGCATGGGATATTTTTCCACTTGTTTGTGTCATCTTTGATTTCTTTGAGCAGTGTTTTGTAATTTTCATTGTAAAGGTCTTTCATGTCTCTGGTTAGGAAGATGCCAAGGTATTTCATTTTTTTTGTGGCTATTGTGAATGGAATTGTGTTTTTTATTTGGGTTTCTGTTTGTTTATTATTGGTGTAGAGAAATGCGATTATCTTTTGCACATTTATTTTGTATCCTGAGACTTTGCCAAAGGCCTTTATTAGTGTAAGGAAATTTTTGACAGATTCTCTTGGGTTTTCAAGGTACACAATCATATCATCTGCAAAGAAAGATAACTTGACTTCCTCTTTTCCTATTTGGATACCCCTGATTGCCTCCTCTTCTCTGATTGCTCTAGCCAGGGCTTCCAATACTATGTTGAACAGGAGGGGTGAGAGTGGGCATCCTTGTCTTGTTCCAGTTTTCAGGGGAAATAGTTCCAATTTTTGTCCATTTAGGAGTATGCTCGTTTGTGGGTTTCTTGTAGATGGCTTTTACTATTTTGAGGTATGTTCCCCATATGCCTAGATGTTCAAGGGTCTTTATCAAGAAGGGGTGCTGGATTTTATGAAAAGCTTTTTCTGCATCTAATGATAGAATCATGTGGTTTTTGTTTTGACATCTGTTGATGTATTTAATTACATTTATGGTTTTGTGAATGTTGAACCAGCCTTGCCTCCCAGGAATGAAGCCTACTTGGTCATGATGGATGATTTTTGAGATGTATTGCTGAATTCGGTTTGCTAGGATCTTGTTGAGAATTTTAGCATCTATGTTCATCAAAGATATTGGCCTGTAGTTCTTTCTTTGTTGGATCTTGTGATGTTGGCTTCGTAAAATGATTTGGGGAGAGTTCCATCTTTTTTAATCGCCTAGAATACCTTCAGTAGGATTGGTATCAGCTCCTCCTTAAATGTTTTGTAGAATTCTGCTGGAAAGCCATCTGGACCAGGGCTTTTTTTTGGTAGGAAGTTTTCTTATTACGTAGTCGATTTCCTTGATTGTTATTGGTCTATTTAGGGTCTCAATTTCTTCTTGTTCCAACCTAGGTAGGTTGTGTGATGTCAGAAAGTCCTCCATTTCCGTAAGGTTTTCAAGTTTGTTTCATACAAGTGTATGTAGTATTCTCTAATGATCTTTTGTATTTCTTCAGGGTAAGAGGTGACTTCATCTTTGTGTTTCTGATTGTGCTTATTTGGGTTTTTTCTCATTTTTTCTTCGTCAGTCTAGCTAGGGGACCATCGATCTTGTTTATCCTGCTCAAAGAACCAGCTTTTCTTTTCAATGATTTTTTGTATTATCTTTTTGTGTTCTATGTCCTGGATTTGGGCTTTTATTTTGGTGATCTGGATTCTTCTACTGAAATTAGGGTTTTTGTGGTCTTGCTTTTCCAGCTTCTTTACATGGCATGCTAGGTTGTTTCTGTTCCTTCCATTTTCCTCATGTTTGTTTGTAGGAATATAAATTGCCCTCTTATTACAGCTTTTAAGGCGTCCCAGAGATTTTGGTAAGATGTTTCTTCATTTTCATTTGTTTCCAGGTATCTTTTGATCTCTGTTTTGATTTCGTCATTGACCAGGAGTCGTTTAGCATCATGCTGTTTAGTATCCATGTCTTTGTGGGTTTTGGGGGGACTTTGTTGGTGTCAATGTTTATTTTTATTCCACTGTGGTCCAAGAAGGTGCATGGTAGAATTTCGGTCCTTTTAAATTTGCTTATGCTTGATTTATGGCCAATTACATGGTCGATCTTAGAATACCTTCCGTGTGGTGATGAGTAGAATGTATATTCTGTGGTCTTTGGATGGAGTGTTCTGTAGGTATCAATTAAGTCCATTTGGTCCAGAGTCACACTGAGGTTCCGGATCTCCTTGCTGATTTTTTGTCCTGATGATCTGTCTAGGGTTGTGAGTGGGGTATTAAAGTCCCCAGTTATGATGGAGTTAGAGTCAATATCTTTCTTTAGTTTTCCTAGAAGTTGCTTTATGAAAGTTGGCGCACCTATGTTGGGTGGATGTATGTTTAGGATAGATATTTCTTGTTGATGGATTGAGCCTTTTATCATTATGTGGTGGGCTTCTGTATCTTTTTTGATTTTTAATAGCTTGAAGGGTATTTTGTCTGAAATTAAGATCGCTACTCCTCCTTTCTTTTGTATTCCATTTGCCTGAAAGTTTGTTTCCTATCCTCTTCCTTTGAGTCTGTGGGTGTCCTTTCTAGTGAGGTGAGTCTCTTGAAGGCAATAGTTTGTTGCCTGATGATATTTTATCCATTTTGCCATTCTGTGTCTTTTCAGTGGTGCATTTAGTCCATTCACATTTAGGCTAATAATTGAAATGCAAGAGTTGATCCCTGTCTTAAGGTTCTTACAGAGTTGTTCCTGTTTGTTTGTTGTCTTTCTTTGGGTTCTGGAGTTGGCTCATGTGTGTTTTTAATCTTTTGCCTGTACTCTTGTGAAAAATGTTGTTGTTCTTTTTTCTTTTTCTTCTGTGTTCAGTACTTTCTTAAGTGGTTCTTGTAGAGGTGGTCTGGTGGCAGCGTAAGTTCTTAGGGATTGGATATCTGGAAAATATTTCAATTCTCCCTCACTAATGAAGCTTAGTTTGGCTGGGTAGCTTATTCTTCGTTGAAATTGTTTATCTTTTAGAACTTTGAAGATAGGGCTCCAGGCTCTCCTAGCCTGAAGGGTTTCTGTGGATAAATTTGCTGCTATTCTAATTGGTCTTCCCTGGTAGGTAGTCTGGCCTTTTTCTCTTGCTGCCTTTAGGAATTTTCCTTTTATAGTTACTTTGTTTAGGCGAATTATTATGTGTCTGGGAGTTGGTCTTCTCATTTTTGTCTTGCAGGGGTTCTCTGAATCTCTTGTGTTTGAATTTTTTCATCCTTGATGAGATGAGGGAAGTTTTCTTGAATGATTTCATGAATGTTTGTTCCAGTGTGGCTTGTTTCTCTCTCTGCCTCAGGAAGTCCAATTACTCTTTGGTTTGGTCTCTTGAAGTGATCATTCATCTCTTACAGGTTTTGTTCTGTCTTTTTGAGCTTCTTTTCTATGCTTTTGACTGTTTGGGTTAGTTCTGTGTTTTGGTCTTCGAGCTCTGAGATTCTTTCTTCTGCTTGGCTAATTCTGCTTTCCATGCTTATTAGTCTGTTATTCATTTCCATCACAGTATTCTTTACTGCTGTTATTTCTGACATCAGCTCCTTCCTATTTTCCTCTTTTCTCTCCTCAATTTTTTAAATTCTCTCCATTAATGTCTTGATATCTGTGTTTGTTGCATGTGACCAGCCATTCTGGGGGCTCTTCAATGCTTGTGTTCCAGAAACTGTTTTCTCAGTGTCTGATCTCCCAGGGGTCTGTGTAAGACCTATATTCTTCTTTTGGTTTTTCTTCATTTGTGCGGTTTTTCCCACTCCCTACTTTTCCCTTCCCTCCATGTCACCGTCTTCTTTAATTCTGTTATTCAGGGGTAAAGGGATTGGTTTTACTTCTGTTTGTTCAATCTCCTATTCTTTATGTATACCCTCTTACTTTGTTCAATTCTGGAGTTGCTCTGTAGGTTGGGGGTGATCCCTTTTGCAGTTTTGAGATTTACTTGAGGGCGGAGCTGTGATTCAAAATCTGTCTGGTATTCACTGACCGGTGTGTGAATAATCTGGAACCCACTTCCCACTGCCTTGGATCTGTCTGTGCAGTGGGGCTGTAGGTTTACTCCCTAAAATAAAATGTGGTTAGAAGAGAGAAGAGAACGGAGCAGACAGTGGGTTGAAGAGTGGGGTGGAGAGATAGAGGAGTAAGGGGGGGGCAACAAATGTGTGCCAACAAATGTAGAGAGAGAACTATACTGAAACAGTTAAAAACAATAGACCACAGCTACTGACAAACCAACTCCCATACCAAAAAAAAAATAAAACACATAGTGATGCTAACGTACAAGCTAACCAATCATCTTATTGGTGTGCTGTTCCTCTAAAGATATGGTTTACAGAGAGAAGAAAAGAGAAGAAAAGGAAGAGGAAAAAAAAAGGAACAATACAGTAGGAATAGAATTAAGTTATTAAACTAACAGAATCAATGAAGTACACTCTGAGACTTTTCGTTTAAGTACAGTGTCTTTTCAGTTTTGATTTCTAGTTTTCTTTTCAAGCTGGTAAATTAGTTCGCAGTTAGGGTCAGTTGCCCCTGGTCTGCTGTGAAGGACAGTTCAGATCACCCTCCGTTCACCACTCTGGCCTATGTCTTTTTCAAGCTTGTTTCTCCCGTTTCGGTGTTGTTACCTTGAATCGCCAGCAGGTGGTACTATCTCAGCTGCTTGCCCCAGAGGGGGTGGGGCCGGACAGGAACCGGCAGAGACTGGAGATGGATGCCTGTCTCAGGGCACAGGGAGGAGACTCACGGTGGGCAGGACGTCTCGTTGCAGGAGAGGTGGCAGCAATCCCAGCAGATCTTCCCTGAAAGGGCTTCAAGGACTGAAGTCGTGGATTGCCTCTGGCCTGGGTGGTGCAATGTGCTACCGGCGGCAGCGGCAGCGTCTGTGCTACAGGGGCTGTCCAGTCTGCTGTGATGCCCCAGCAGTGGCAACAGCCGAGCTCCATATGAAGAGCAGGCTGCAATTTTGGGGTCCGCAGCCCCCAGGGCGAGAGCCGGAGACCCACTACAGTTCTCCTTTGCAGAGGGTTTCACAGACCAGGTTGCCCCGTCGCCATCTTGCTGGAAGTTCCACTAATTGTATTTTAAAAGTAAATTCTTCACAAAGAAAATCATGTAGCATACCGCCACAGCTAACAAACCACACTTTGGTCCACTATGCAGCCATAAAAAACAAAACAAAATCATATTCCTTGCAGCAAAATGAATGCAGCCAGAGACCATAATCCTGGAATTAATGCAGAGTCCCGCGTTCAGCCGGAGGAGGAGGGTGTGCTAGGATTCCCAAGACATCACTGAATCATTTTAAAAGAGCAAAAGGGTGGGGGAGGGGGAATGATGCCGGGCAAATTCAGCTTTTTTATACTGCATAGAAAATTCAATGCATGTAGAGACAAATATAAATTAATAGGAAGCAGAAACAGATGAATAAGTCCTCTTGCCTCCCATCTTTTGGGAATTTGGGGGAGTTGCTCTGCATGGCCCTCAGAAATCCCTAGCAGCATGTGGCTCATGTCTGCCTCTTCCTGTTAGCTATCTTCTTACTCCTTCATCTTTAAGTTTCTGCTCGAACTCACCTTTAGTGACTTTATAACTATCCCTTATAAAATTATATCCTTGTATCCTAGGCATGATTGATTCCCCTTTATTCTGCTCCATTTTTATAGTGGGATCACTTTCTAATAGACTAGGGAATTTACTTATGTCCAGTCTACATTAGACTAAGCTTCTTAACAGTAGAGATATTTCTAATGCATTCACTATCACCAGAACCTATAAGAGTTTCTGAAACATGGTAGGAGCTTGTTAGTTGACTGGATCTTCATCTTATACAACAGGATATGACAATTAGGAAAATATGGCACTTATAAAAGAGCCCACAATGAGCAGAAAATATTTAAAGGACACTCTACAGGGCTTGGTCAGTGCCTGTTCACTGATCTTTTCCAAATTATCAAAAATGATCAGGCGGTTTAATGACCAATCTGAGGTCTCATCTTGTTGTCATCACTTGGAATTCTAAACTAATAAGCACATCCTCAAAAGGTCAGAATCATGATTCGATCTCAATCTTCAATTTATCCCACAAAAATCAGAACTGTTGATTACAAAGCATACTCCTCTGTGGCCATAGCTGATAAATGACTTACTACAACTTAGAATCACTTTAGTTTTTAGCTCAATAACTAAAAAGGAAAACAGGTGAAGTTTTGAACTATAGAAAACAGGTGAAGAGAGAAATGAGAAGGCAGATGGCAGTCTAGGCAAGGTCTGTGTGGGTGACATTTCTGAAAGATTTTGAACTTTTCAGATAGTCACATTGAATTCTTGCTAATTAGGATATATAGATCAACTGGCTATTAATGCCATTTTAATGTATGGGATAGCCAAAGTGTTTAGCCCTGAGGAGGTTGAAGCCTTAGTCTATCCTTTCAATAACTATGCCCCAGAATAGTTTTATTATCTGCAGCCAAACACACCGGCATAGTCAGTCATCTTAATAAGTATATGCAAGAGACTCTATACCCCTTGAACTTAAACTTAGAGACTGATACTGTAGTTCAACCAACCCTAATATTCATAATTTGGCCTGGAGTGGGTCTCTTATTACCTTCTGTAGCTAAACCCACTTGGAGCCACGTAATACATGGTTTTTAAGACCTAACAGACCCCTAATGTCTCATGATAGTCTTCTCAGTGAGCATCCTTCTTTGAACAACACTGTTCACAGTAAACAATTGCTTGTACTAGCCAATAATAACACTACAGGGTACACTGCTTTTTTTGCCCAAGTATTGGCTGCCTTGTGATATAATTGAAGCTAAACTACCATAATGCCTTGGCACCGACTTTCCCTGGATGTGATCACACTGGGATGAATGAACATAGGTTGCATTATTCTGGGCCTTTGGTAGGATGCCCAGGGTATCTTTCCCTAAGCAACTCCAAAGAACGTGAAGTAACTGGTCTTACCAATAGATAAAAAGTGGCTGTGCTAGACATAAAAATGTACCATCCAGCTCCCTTTCCTCAAAGAGATTTTTTTCCCAGCTTGATCAGGAAGATGACAGACTTCAGCTCCTTTAGGATTCAGCTGCAGAGGGCTGTTCCACCTGAGTTCAAACTCTTTCAGGAGTTTCAACCTGCTTCTCAAGACTAAGCAAAGAAGTTTATATAAAAGCTTTGCCTTTTTAACCCAATGAAGGCTAACTAGAACAGGCAATTATTAAGAGGTCCCCCTTTCTCAGGTTGGCTTTGTTGGGGCTACACTCTACATTCAGCATATTAGCTATGCATATATTGAAAGTGCTGTTTCCTTACATATTCCAGATGCTATTAAGAGTATTTTCTAGTTATTGACCTTAACAGATCAAGGTATCATAGAACTTCAGAACCAAGAATACCGGCTCTTGTTTACTTCTGGGCAATATTCAACTCCAGCATTCTCAGTTTCTTCTTCCAATGGTCCATAGAATCCTAGAATAAGACACAGGCATCTCCACTCTGACATCAGAAGACCTAGGTCATGTTGTTGATGTCATGTACTGAAGGAGACTGGGTAAAAGAACAAAGATCTCAGGGATCAAAGATTAGATATGTTGGAAACTAAGGAATTAATATTTTACAATATGATTTATGGAGCCAACATTTTCTTAGTGTTATCAGGAACCTCAGAATTCAATTAATGGTTTATATGTAACTGATATCATCTTTTCATTTATTACAGTAACTAGTGCCAGACTTCTTTATGGTAAATTGGCTTTTGTTCCTCCACTGTTGCCCTGGCTCAAAGGTGGCCACTAATATGAACTTGAAAAGTTCAAGAGTCCAACCCCATTGCTACATGTACTCAACTACATAGCTGCTATGAGCTGTATTAAGGGGGACATGCCAACCCAGGCTGATGCTGTAATACTGAAACAATCACTGGCCTACCACATGCCATACATACTATGACTTGAAAAGTAATAATCTTCACCAAATTAAAAAAGCAGACTTGTCAGGCATGAAGTAGGCTTTGGTAAATCATGTAGAAGACATAAAGAAGACAAAAAAGATAATATCTCTTTGTAGCTGATGAGGATAACAGTGAAGAGGATAGGAAAGAACCTTATAGTATCAAAACCATGTCTTTCTTTTTGATGAATATAAAACTTTGGGATGAAACGTTTAGAGGAACATGTCAAAAATCTTCAGGCAGGTGGCTTATAGGGTAGGGTATGAAAGAAGAAAAAAAACTTCAGATACAGTATATGTTAAAGATAAATAAGTGGGAAAATCAGGTTGCAAAAATATAGGCAAGAGCTTTTGCCAGGTGTGGTGGCTCATACCTGTAATCCCAGCACTTTGGGAGGCAGAGATAAGAAGATTGCCAGATCTCAGGGGTTCATGATCATCCTGAGCAACTTGATGAGACCTTGTCCCTACAGTAAATATATATATTTTTTAAAAAATAGCTAGGCATGGTGGCATGTGCCTGTAGTTCCAGTTACTCAGAAGGCTGAAGTGGAAGGATCACTTGAGCCCAAGAGGTCAAGGCTGCAGTACCCATTAGCGTGCCACTGTACTTCAACCTGAGCGACAGAGTGAGACTATGAATAAAAACTTAAAAAAGAGCTTTTGAAAGCATTATTTGCAGTCCATTCATATGGCTGTCTTGAAGGGGGTTGAAACTTAAGCTTGAAAATTGCACTTGAATTTGTAAGCTTTGTAATATCAAAAAGCTAATGTGTACCTAGCTGAATATTTTTTATTCCCTCCTGTATTCTGCTTTCTATCCTGTACAAAATATATATTAGGAGACTAGCCTGTACAAAAATTATTACAGTTTTCCTGGGTTGTCTGGTTTGGGGCCAAACAGAAATCTCAGTAAGAAATCATTAGAGAAAGAATATCAGGGCAATTATTCCCTTGGGTCCCTTGGGTGAGCTGTGTCCATTAAAAGAGGGTCACTTTCTCACAAGGTAGCTGACTCCTGCTTTCCAGATTCTAGTATGTATACTTTCTCCTCTTCCTTTCGGGTCTTGGGTGGGTAACTCTCTGGTTGCTACTAGCTCTGGGTTATTATATACTCCATTATTATTGTTTTTGGTCCCTGACTAATGCAGTGCCAAGCATAGGTTATTTTGTTAGCCACCTTGTAGTATAGAGATGACATTCATTAAAGCATCTTTCAAATCCCCATCTGTTCTTCCATGGTTCTCTGATTCATTTATTCTGTGTTATTACTAGTGAGGCCAATAAAGCAGGATCATTGAGAAACAGACTTGGACTAAACATATACTGAGTTAGAAGAGATATCACTTTAAGATGCTGAGAATTGACAAGAGACATGGCAAGAATCAGACAATTTGGGTTCTGTATATAGAAGAATTTTAATTTCAATTATTTAAACTGTTACAAGATGTGATTTGATTTTTAAAGGCACTAGCAAACTAGTTAATATCTTTTTATTCCATAATCACCATTATGTTGCTAAAGCACAGTATCCACTTCTAATATTCCTTTTCAGGTAGGAAAATTACAAATGTGTTTAGAACTATCATTTAATAGTCTGAGAAGCAGAACTGTCTGAGAGATAGCCCTGTTGCGGTTTTCTCTTTCTCAACCTTTCTCATATATTTCTTCATGACCA
Source organism: Carlito syrichta (assembly GCF_000164805.1). Taxonomy (NCBI): domain Eukaryota; kingdom Metazoa; phylum Chordata; class Mammalia; order Primates; family Tarsiidae; genus Carlito; species Carlito syrichta. The sequence continues at coordinate 33,484 of NW_007253310.1, forward strand.
TTTGGGTCCCTATATTCTTGCTCATAAAAATGTTAAAGAACTTGTTCTTGAGTATGGAAGAGTCTGAAGTATAGGATCAAACTCTCAGAAATCTTTCTGTATGTCATTTACCACTGATTCCTGAACTTGTCGCTAGCTTATTTTATTTAAGTGCATGCTTGCCTAGATCTTGGCAACAAGTAAGCCTGATATATAGTTTAAGTGCCAGGTTTCACACTACTCAGATTCATACAAGAGAAGGATCCAGGGTACATATAATTCTGTACATACAATGTTCTGGCAGTTGTAAAGCCAACACCTTTAAACCCTTTTTTATTAGGAAACAGGCATGACTACTTGTCACATTATGACAGGAAAATAACATTTGCAAGGTCTAACATCCCAAGAAACATTCTCAATGCTTTCCAAAAAAAGATCAGAGAAAAGTAGCTCAGAGGCCAAATCCAGTGCCCTCAAAAAGAATGACTGATGAACATATCTTTAAGGACATTATAGAGCTATGCTTCCCAAAGGACAATCAGAAAGTCTATGTTATGGTTCAACTTTGCCCAATGCTGAGTCTGCATCTCCCTGTTCTTTAAAGGTCAAAACACTACACCAGAGCTAGTGATCAAGTAATTTGAGGGTTTACTGCTCACTCAGATACAGAAGGAAATCGAGTTTCTGGTCAAAAGGGAGCACCACCTGCCAGAGGGCTCTCTACAATGGTGGGAAGTCTGGTTCTGGGGATGGAAAATATATGTCTCTCTTATCCTACTGGCATTACTTTTGAATAATGCCAGAAGTAGACTAATTTTCAACAAACTTGTCATAGTAGGGTGTGCAAGAGGAGAGGAATATCAAAGGTTGCCTTGGCGTTAGCAACATAGCTAAAAATGTTTTTCTATGAGTAACATTGCTTCTAACTCTTTCTGCAAAATCACTCACCTCCACAGCAGAGTAGGTTCCATGGACATGGAAGAGAAGTCACTTAAAAAGGCGGAAGGAACTGAGACAAGTCAGGAATTATCAACTCAAGATTCTGGTAAAGGAGCTACTCATCTAGGAAAGGCTCAGGACAAGCAAGACAGAGGTCCTCAAGAACACAAGATGGGGAACTTACCCTGTGTAACAGCCAGAGTTCAACATGCCCATGCCATTCTAAGTAGGAGGACAGCTGCCAGTTTCCACTGATCTGCTCCCCATTTCCCTGAGTCAGGAATCCTGAAGAGCAAGCTCAGCCTCTTTCTCAGGATACATTCACAACTGAAGGATACAGCTGTATTTAGAAGAGCCCCTTTTTCTCTTTTCAGTCAGAGATATAAAAAAGTCAGTCTTGGATACTTTCTGAAGATGGCCAATGAGAAAGGGCTAGTGTGAGTTCTTCCATGGAACCAAAACAGAGAGGATGTTTCAGTGCTCAAAGAGGAGTGAGACCAGCAGCACACCCCATGGCTCATCAGAGAAGCAACAAGATCCACAGAGTGCAAAGAAGAGAAAAATTCATCAGCCTGGGTTGGAACTAGGTAGACTTACCTGGACCACTGCACAAACCACAAGCAGCCTTAAAATGCATAAGGGGAGATCAAGTGAGGGAAATTTAGGAGTTCTGTGCTCCTGCTGCAGACTTTGAATGTTCTCTGAGATTCATGGAACTTCTCTCCTTTGTAGGAAACTGCCGTACCTACAGCCATGCTCTGCTGAAACCCATGTAGAACAGTGAGGGAAAAAAAAAACCCTGAGTGGCTCCAGTCACCATCTTGGTTGCTTTCTAACTAGCTCGGGAGGGAACAAAAGACCTGATGCTTTCATTTGTTTCAAGGGCATATTCTGTTGCAGCAGACAGTTTCTGGCTAGGGCAGGCTGCATGAGAAGACCTGGGACCAGTCTCATGTTTACATTTAGAATGCAGACTGCCTGAAGCTAAGGTGGGAGAGCTGGGTGGGACTCATTGCCTTAGCGACCTTTCACTTGTCATGTAAACTCCTTTGTGTAGCCTCTGCCCAACACAGCAGCATTGAGGATTCCTTCCCTATCCACACTTGGGTAGCCAAATCATGCACACAGATGGGGAACTTGAGTATGTTGAAAGTTAAACACATCTAGGGAACTTGGGTAGTCCCGTTGCCTGGCCCATTACCTAGGCCAACTGGGAACTTCCTTGGGACAACCTATAGGTCAAGCAGAAAGCCTACAGCCACCATCACAGCTGGCTCTTTCCCGCAAGTGCCACATCCTGGCATTAGATTTGATATAATGCCACGGCCTTTTGGAATGTCTGATCCCAGACTTCAGCTAACACCACTATCAAAGCCATCCTGGCCACTCATGATGTTTTGAGCCTAGAAAAGCACCACCACAACTGGCAATTGAGAAACACATCACCCCAAGGTTGTATATCATCAAGGGAAACTTACAATGTCTACATTAGCTCCCTACTAACCTCAAATAAAATATAGTCTACCCAAATGAGAAGAGACCAGAGAAATAATAATTCTGGCAATATGAACAGAAAAAGTTTTTCAGCACTCCCAAAGGATCACACTAACTCTTCAACAATGGACCCTAACCAAAATGAAATCTTTGAGATTCCAGAGATAGAATTTAAAAAGTTGATTATAAAATTGCTCAGTGAGACCCAGGAGAAAGCTGAAAACTAGCATAAAGAAAAAAAAAAAACTATTAAGGACATGGATGAAAAAGTCTTCAAAGAGATAAACACATAATAAAAGGTTGAACATCTGGAAATGACTCATTTAAGGAAGTACAAAATTCAGTGGCAAGTTTTAACAGTAGACTAGAACAAGTAAAAGAAAGGTTCTCAGAACTTGAAGATAAGCCTTTCAAATTAATCCAATTAGACAACAATAAAGAAAAAAGAATCAAGAGAATGGAGCAAAGTCTCCAATAAATGTGGGATTATGTAAAATATCCAAACCTAAGGATGATAGTTGTTTCTGAGGAAGAATAGTAAGCAAATTGGAAAACCAATTTGAGGAAAAGTTTCCTTACTGTGCTGGAGATTTAAACATCCACTTACAAGAAGCCCAAAGAACTCTTGGAAGATTCATTCCAAAAAGGCCATCCCCAAGGTATATAGTTATCAGGTTATGCAAAGTTTGTGTGAAGGGAAGAGACAAAAGCATCAAATAATTTACAAAGGTAAACCTGTAAGGCTAACAGTGGACTTCTCAGCAAAAATCTTACAAAGCAGAAGCGATTGGGGCCCTATCTCCAATCTCCTCAAACAGAATAAAAGTCAGCCAAGGATTTTGTATCCTGCAAAACTAAGTTTCATAAACAAAGGAAAAATAAAGTCTTTCTCAGGCAAGCAAATATTGAGGGAATTTGTCACCATTAGACCAACTCTACAAGAAATACTGAAAGGAATTCTAAATGCTAAAACAAAGGTCAAAATATACTAGTAGAAAAACAATGGAAATCATAAAGGTCACAGGTCTTACAGAATACCAACACATAGAAAAGGAAAATTAAAAAAAAAAAAAAGGCAAACAGGTAACAGCTGACATGATGAATAGAATAGTACTTTTCATATCATTACAAACCCTGAGTGTAAATAGTCTCAATGCCCCCACTTAAAAGCTATAGATTGGCAGAATAGATTAAAAAAAAAAAAAAGTACCATCCAAATATCTGCTTCCTTCAAGATATCCACTTAACACACAAGGACTTAAGATAAAGGGGTATAAAAAATATTCCACGAAAAAAATCATTAATAGCCATTCTATCAGATAAAACAGACTTCCTTTAAGAGGGCCACTTAATACACAAAGACTCCAGGGAAAAGGGTGGAAAAATACTCCATGAAAAAACAAACAAAACAACAAAAACAAAAACAAGCATTAGTAGCCATTCTCCTATCAGACAAAGATAAAACAGACTTTAACAACAGTGAAAACAAGTGAGGTTTATTATATAATGATAAGGGAAAATCAACTCAATAAGAAGACATAACAATTTTAAATATGTACACATATAACACCAGAGCTCCAAGCTTTATAAAGTAAGTTCTACTAGACTTAAGAAAAGAGATAGACAGTTATACAATAATAATGGGAGACTTCAATATTCCATTGACAGCAATAGATAGATTATCAAGGCAGAAAGTCAACAAAAGAACATGGAGCTAAATTGATCCCTAGAGCAAATGTACCTAACAGACATCTTAAGAACCTTCTACTCCCAAACTATAGAATATACATTTTTCTCAGAAGCACATGGAACACTTTTCAAGATAGGCCATATTATAAGTCACAAATCAAATCTTAATAAATTCAAAAAATTAAAATAGTATCAAACACATTCTCAGACCACAGTGGAATAAGCTTTGTTAAAATAGCCATATTACTCAAAGTAATCTACAAATTCAACACAATCCCTGTCAAACTACCAATGTCATTTTTCACAGAAATAGAAAAAAACCATCCTAAATTTCATATGGAACCAAAAAAGAGGCAGAATAGCCAAAGTAATCCTAAGCAAAAAGAACAAAGCTGAAGGCAATCATGTTATCTGACTTCAAATTGTACTATAAGGCTGTAGTAATCAAAAGGCATGGTACTGGTGCAAAAGCAGACACCTGACCCAGTTAAACGGAATAAAGAATCCAGAAATAACCCTCAAATACCTGAAACCAATTTATCTTCAACAAAGCAGACAAAAACATACACTGAGGAAAGGACACCTAATTCAACAAATGGTGCTGAGAAAATTGGAAAGCTACATGCAGAAAAATGAAACTTGAGCCTTATCTCTCACCATATGCAAAAATTAACTAAAAATGGATTAAATACCTAAATGTCAGACTTGAAGTCATAAAAATACAGAAGAAAACCTAGTAAAAACTCTTCTGGACATTTGCCTAGGCAAATAATTTATCGCTAAAACCCTAAAAGCAAATGCATAAAAAGCAAAAGTAAGCAAGTGGAACTTAATTAAACTCAGAAGCTTCTGCACAGCAAAAGAAATAATCAATAAGCCGGCCTCGGTGGCTCAGTCAGTAATCCCGCGCCTTTGGGAGGCTGAGGTGAGTGGATTGCCTGAGCCCGCGGGTTTGAGACCCACCTGGGCAACTTGGCGAGACCTCATCTCTACAATAAATCAAAAATTAGCTGGGCATGGTAGCGTGCACGTGTAGTTCCAGCTACTTGGAAGGCTGAGGCGGATGGATTGCCGGAGCCCAGCAGGTCGAGGCTGCGATCTGGGCGACAGAGTGAGACTCCAACTCAAAAAAAAAAAGAAATAATCAATAAACAGGCAACCTACAGAATGAGAGAAGATATTTGCAAACTATACATCTGACAAAGGACTACTATTCATAATCCACAAAGAACTCAAATCAGCAAGAAAAAAGCATACACCCATTAAAAAGTGGGCAAGCCAGGCTCAGTGGCTCAGCCTGTAATCCTGTGCTTTGGGAGGCTGAGGTGAGTGGATTGCCTGAGTCCGGGGGTTCGAGACCTGCCTGGGCAACTGGCCAGACCTCATCTCTACAATAAATCAAAAAATTAGGCAGGCGTGGTAGTGCACGCCTGTAGTTCCAGCAACTTGGAAGGCTGAGATGGAAGGATCGCTGGAGCCCAGCAGGTCGAGGCTGAAGTGACTGGGAGTGGTCACTGCACTCCAGTCTGGGCGACGGAGTGAGACTCCAACTCAAAAAAAAAAAAAAAAAGTGGGCAAATGACATGCACACACATCTCTCAAAAGAAGATACACAAATTACCAAGAAACATAGAAAAAGATGCTCAGTATCACTAATCATCAGGGAAATGCAAATTAAAACCACAGTGAGATAACACCTTACACCAATTAGAATGGCTATTTTTTAAAAAAATCAAATAATAGATGTTGGTACAGATGCAGTGACAAGAGGATTCTTATACATTGTTGATGGGAATGCAAATTAGTACAACCTCTATGGAAATTGGTATGGAGACCTCTCAAAGAACTAAAAGTAGAATGACCATTCAATCCAGCAATCACATTATTAGGTATCAACTCAAAGGAACAGAGGTCTTCATAACAAAAAAGACACTTGCACTCAAATGTTTATTACAGCACAATTCAGAATTGCAAAGATGTGGAATCAACCTAAATGTCCATTAAAACCAATTAAAAACCTGGAATTTATTTATTAAAAATTTTGTATTTATTCTCACATATTTATACTTCAAGGACAATCTGTTTAATACAATGCATCTATCAAGAAGCTTTATCCACTGCTCAAAACGATCTTTGAATTCATTGATTTTGATGCCTTTTAGTACTTTTGTCATCCTTTTTTCTTCAACATTGGCAAAATGTCTTCCTTTGAGAACTTTTTTCATCCAGGGAAACAAAAAAAAAAAAGTTGCTTGGGGCAAGATCAGGTGAATAAGAAGGGGAGGGTATGGGAGTCACACCATTTTGGTCAAAAACAGCATGGTGTGAGCAGGTGCAGTCCTAAATCATTCACTATGAAATGGGCAAACATGTTGAAAGAATCTCCAGAAAAATTCATTGAAGCCTATTGCAGCCTCTCACAATGCTTGCTGGTACACTGATGCCAGTGGGTTCCTAGAACACTTAACTAGCAGGGGAACTACAAGAGGCGTGCTCTCCAAAAGATAATTCTATTTTTTGTTTGTTTTGGTTTTGTTTTTTTGGTTCTTCCTCATATACCATGGAGTGCTAGTCAGCTGTAAAAAAGAATGAAATAATTTATTGTGCAGCAAGTCAGATGGAATTGGAGCATATCATCCTAAGTGAACTAACTCAGGAATAGAAACTCAAACACCATGTACTCTCGGTTATAAGTAGTAGCTAAACTAAGTATATGGAAAGAAATATAGATGGTATAATGAACATCGGAGACTCAGAAAGAGAAGAGCAGGAATGGGGAAAGAGATGGTTGGGATGGTGGGGTACACTCAAAGCTCAGACATCCTTACTACTACACAATGTATCCATGTAACCTAAAACTATTTGTACCCCCTAAAGTTATTGGGAAACAAAACAAAACAAGAAAACAAACCACAAACCCCCAAAATGTAATCTTGCCATGCTGGCCACATAGTTCAGACCCCAGTTGTTGCAAAACAATGACTTCCAGGATTCACCTGGAACCCAAGCTGTTCTGTGCTGACCCAATTCTATTCTCTAAGTTTTATAGTCTCGATGACTCCTAATAAGTTGCCAGGAAATACAGGAAGGGATTGCAGAAGGTATTTAATCTTGTGGAAGATATTAGTAGTAGTTTCCACTTTATTGGCTGATGGACAAGAATGTGTGGTTAAGTCACATTGCTTATTTTGAAGAAATAAGCAAGTCAGGTATAGGGAAATTACTATTTGTTAAGTAATGAGAAAAAAAATATTCAGAGACGAGTTGAGTAGAAGGTACAATTCAAAGATGAAGAAGACCAGATTGCCTCACACTAGGAAGTTCAAAGAATCTCCACAATGTCATTGAAGTCTACACTCATTATTTATATTTTTATGTACATTTTATATTCTAATAAACCGTAGAAAAGAAGAGTCATTCATGGAGTATGGTTTTCAGCTATCTACCATAGCAATATTTCCCAAATGAGTATTCTAATACTCATCGGAAGCTATTTTTTAAAGGTATATAGTCCTTGCTAGAACACATAGATTGATGTTGGGATTTTATCAGAACAAGCCATCAACTCTGCATCACATGTCTTTCCTCCATTATGAACATTCCTAATACCATGGGATGTGCCAGGTTGTATATCCCAACCAGCAGAGCCATTTCCAACTCTGGGCACCATACAAAGCTGGCAGCCTCTTGTGTCATATGGTATATCAGGAGTAACGTTCTCACATACTCCAGCACCTGAAGAGGCATGTTAGCCATCATGCTTCCTTCTTTTTTTTTTTTTTTTTTTT